>NW_020454561.1:1211604-1220158 GCF_003342845.1 Nothoprocta perdicaria
AGAACAGAAATAGCTCAAAACACTAAAATCTCAAGTTTACCAAGGAAATTCAGCAATTTATTTCATATCATGAGTATTTCATTCAATATATTCAATTTAATCACCTGGAAAAAAAAAAAAAAAAAAAAAAAGGAGAGAAAAAAATTACTGTCATTGTAATGCATAGATTTGGGCTTTTGTGAGCACTATGTCAAAATGTCAGGGGTAGCTGTGACCTTTTCGCCAGCACAGACAGACAGGGATGTGTCTCCCTTTGTTATCTTGCACAGTACTTCCATGCCATACTGGTAACTAGAAGCTGGTAACTAGTACTTGCATGAACACAGAGACCTGGGCTAGCTCACTGCACCCAGCCTTGTTTTGTAGGATTAGATGAGATCTTGTCTGTAGGATTGTCATAGCATGTCAATAGCATGTCATAGCATGGGTATCTTTTATTGATTCTTTTCTTTCTTTTTTTTTTTTTTTTTTTCATTTGTTGTCTTTTTTTCCTTCTTTCCTGCAGTAGTTACTGCATTAGCATTTGGGGACCCAAGAAGAAAACTCTTACTCTTTTTCTGCTTCCTGCCACCAGAGGGTCTTCTGCATGTTGGTAAGCCACAGAAATCTTACATTTTTCAGAGACATGATTAATAGCAAGAACTACTCTGGCTGATGGATTTTGATCCCCCAACAGAAATCTGGCATCAATCATGTGCCTGAATTTTTCAGTGTTTCTAGATGATTTAGTACCTTGTATCCTATGTTCTACGACTTCTATTTGGGGCAGAACAATTTCGCTGTCACCTTAGAAATGTAGCAATGATTTCCACTCCGCTTTAGATACTAGGGTGTTGGCAAATCACCACTTTTAGGACACACTACCAAGTGGGTCATTAGAACAATTAGGAAGGGAAAGACACGCCATTAATTATCCTTTGGCCAGTCCTGCATGAGATTTTTAGCTATTAAATGCAAAATGGTGTTTCTGTATAATTTCAGAGATATATGGGTTCTGTTTAATATTTTCTTCGTAGCTGTGTATGAAGGCTTGTGAGCTGGTACAGAATTCTTAACAGCATACTGGTGCCTGGGAAAGAATGCAAATTATTGCTGTGCATCTACAGAGAATTTTTCACATTCAAATCAAGATGTAAAACTGCAAAAAGAAGCACTAAGTTGCTTAAACACTTTTAACTCTCAGACATATGATCAAAGCTAGATAGATTCAGACATTTTGCATTCAGAATAGTGCATATCCTGAAAGTGATATGTAGGCTTCCAACTAATATGAATATTATAGTAGTAAATCTAATTAACCAGTTAATTAAATATTGCAATATCATGCCTGTAAGTTAAAAAAGAAAAATCCACATTCAACTCTGCTTTGATGAACAATCCCCCACTAAATATCTTGCAAACATTACCAAAGTTAATTGTTAGAATGTCTCTGTGAGTTAATGGTGCAGATACAGAGAATTAAGCATAAAGGGGCTTTGACCAAGGTCACAGGGCATTTTTGTGAGAACAGAGGTCAGAAATTATGAGAATGACAACCAAGTTCAACAGCTTATAAAACCATGCACTGTTCTATCTTTAACTCTCAGGATGTACAAATAATAAACCACATTCTGACAATATTGCAGTTCGTTCAAATCAATTTGATATGGTGAGTTTTAGGAAAAATATGTACATTTAGGCTTCTGCTGGGAGAAATTTGTTATACTTCAGATGTTGAAATCAGCAAACACTACTGAGATAGATAAAAACCCATAGTCTTGGTGCAATTAATGAATTAGTCATTTTCTGCCTATGACTTTATTAGGAACATTTCCATCAGAAGAGCAGGCTAAAAACAGTGTGATGAAAGGTTTTTTTTTTTTTTAAATCCCCCCCCAAAAAAGTAAAATGTTTCTAAATATTTGTTTTTGTTTACCAGCTATAACTGTAAGTGTAGCTTAAATTATGTAAGAAGAGTTTTACTAATTTTTTGAGGAAATCTTATAATTGTGATTTGCCTGGATCCTACTTCGGACTGCCCGGACAAATACATGTAATGCTTCATTTCCCATGCATACTCATATCTAAATCCCTTGGCATTTTTAACTAAGCAATCATTTGACTTACACTAAGCAGCGTCAATCTGCAGGCCGCTACATTTAACATTTCCCTAACTTGTTATCATTAAATAAAATACTCATTTTTTGGTGCAAAATGACTTTTTTTTTCTATTTGTTCAATTGTTACTAAAATTCAATATTTCATAACATACAATATGTCACACAAAGAATGCCTTTTTAATAGTTTACAAGCTAATCTATGTAGCACCAGAAAAAAATAGGATCTCTTGAAGGTAAGTTCCATTTGTACTGAAAACACTTTCTTGCTGACTTTTTATATCTACTTGCTAGAGGTCCTATCTGACCGCTCCATCTTGGACATTTCCTGTCTTAATTATCTGCAGCCCTGCTTGACCATCTTTCCACCCGTAGGAATGGTTTCTACTGATACTTACAAGTATCTTATCTATGCAACGCTTGATTAAACTTGCAGCAGGAAAGACCTGGGAGAATGACTGGATGTTATGGCCAGGTTCCCCATCCATGGGTTAATCAATACAAAATTACCCTAGATGAAAAAATAACTACTTGGTGGGAGTGTTCAGGACAGTCCAAAATTCCCACCTGGAGAACTCCAGTGCAAATTAGTCAAATGTCAGTCAGTCACAACATTTCATGTTAGGCCCATCATCTCCTCTAAGGAGAGACTAGCAGGGAGTTGCTGAACCATGCCCGTGAATTGGGAACTTAAGCACATCGGTCAAGTTCGCAAGCACAGCTCTGACACGATGGAGCTACACCACAAATATAACTAGGACAAACCTGAGCTGATTTCTCATAAGTGAATCTCCATTAAGCTCCAATAGTTAATGAGCCTATATATTTTTGGCAGTTTGCAAAGTGATCTCTGGAGCCATGCTAGTAGTTTGTTTGCAAGAGTATCTGTTTATAGAAGTAAAGAGTAATTTGTGGGGACTAACAAAACAAATAAAGCAGCTGCCAAGTTTTGTCTCTTTTCAGATATGGCAGAAGTGCTATCGGGCTGATCCTGTTTGCCTGTTCTGTCAATACAAAATGCAAACCTTATAGTACAGGGACTGTCTTGTGTTGAACGAGCAWCTATATCATGCCCCCTATCTTTAACAGCAGCAGCAAAGAAAGGCACTTAGTGTTTCCTACTCAGACCATGGAAAGAGTTGAGTTCATCTGAAAAAGTCCAAAAAGCTTGAAGGATGTAAATAATTTTCTTTCCTAATATAAGAAATGTAAAGTATTTGCCTGCTGGAAGAATGAGATATGGGAATATTTATCTAAGATCCTGGATTTAACGGGTGCTTATTGTCATCAGATTGAGCATTTGCAATGTCTCCCTGAAGACAAGGACAGGAAAATCGCTCCCATAAAGAAGATCTTGAGTGACAATGCAAAATAGCTTATTACAGTGATTATATTTTATGGTCTAGAAACTGCTGAAGGAAATATATGTCTCCTAAATTGTCTAAGAGGAGATAATTAAGAAAAGAAAGATTATTGTCAGTGATAAAATTCAGAGTGTAAGAGTCTGCACTTCCATGAGACTGTTGTAAGGACCTGTATATTGTAAAAGTTTTTTAAAAAATGTTCATCAATGGGACATTCATTCGGAAAATGAGGCCAGGGTTCTGTGCTTACCTCAGGAACATTGCACCTATAGTTCTTACATCTTGGATATCAACTGTGGCCGCTAGCTATTTATGGCATTACCAGGAAAACTCTCTGTTCAAAATGGGCTATTCTGCAAGCCAGGATGCACATAATCATAATTTGTAAACTGTTTCAAGCCATATAAGGAAAAAAAWTAAAACATTATAGTCCATATACTAAGTAATTTTGGATGAATAAGTATAAGGTAATAATTTAATATTTTGTAATTTTTCCAGATCTGTGAGAATCAGTTAACAAAAATTGATCTCCTACCAGCTACATTTTATATTTCTTATCAAACAACAGATGAGCTACATGAGAGAAATGAATAACAAATTCTATTTCTGGTCCTGTGAAGTGATCCTTCATGAGTGATCAGCAAATTGTTTTTGACAATGGAAAGAAAATCCTACTTCTCTGATGTTATGATTTGACTAGGTATAATTTTTTTGGCTGTGTGCTTGCTGACCTGGTGAAGTACCTTCTATAATACAATATCTTCTAATAAAACAATGTGTTTCCTAGGACATTTTTTTGAAACATAGTTTTCGCAGATGTAAGTATGTTATTTAGGACAAAAAGAATTTTTGCCTACTGGTAATTCTTTATTCAATTCTCTGTCATACTGATGTACGCTGAAATTCAATAACTTCTACTGGACCAAGATTTTATATAACTGCAATGGCATGGCAACCAAAATTGTAAAAGAATTGAAATCAGACTTGGAACAGAGATGAGGTGTCTTCTTAGAGCATTCTTTATCTAGAAAGACTCTAAATCACCCTTCAAAGAGCCATAACTACCTGGACTGTAAGAGTAATACTTTACTTACTTGAAGAATTACTTACACAGTAAGGTGCCGCTCAAATGTTATCAGAAGAAATAAAGGAAATAGAAAGATTTCCTGCTTCTGTGTAGAATAGTCTGTATCCAGTTGTAGTCGGTTTTACGTTTCTTTACTATTTGCTTATTAAATCAGAAATTAAGCAGAAGAGACATTCAAATGTATAAAGAATATGATTTTTGGTTGCCTTTTTATGTAAATTAAAAAGAAAAAATAAGCCCTGATCTTTGATTATGTTTAAGTGATGAAAAAACATTGTATTGTATAGCAACCACATAAAAATATATACATTAAGTTATGGGCAGAAAAATTCTACTGAATAAGCAAACGACTTTGCCCTCCTACTCCTATTTAAATAAATAAATAAATAAGTAAATAAATTAATTAATTAATAAATAAATGGACTTAAAAGAATATGATGACCTTTTACTTCAATTTTACTATTATTTTAGCAGCTCTTCTCAGCAAAAAGCCTTTTCTTTTCAGTGATAGCTTTAAATCTCAGCAATCAGAAGTTTGGTAACTGACACTTCTGGCGATAACATTTTCCCTTCTAGTCCATTGCATGAAAATTTCTTAAAGGAGAGAGTATTTTTCTGTTAATGAAATCAATGTCTAAAACATATTGTGTTCTTGCCATCAAAGGAAAAGCACTGCTGAAAGAAATGAACATAATGCATGGGAGCAGAGAGGAGGCAGTAACAGACAACATATAAAAACCCAGACTTACAAGGAATGGGGTCATATTAGCCATYAGAATAGGGACAGTGTCCATCCCACAGATACTGACAGCCAACGTAATCTGTCTCACACTGTTTGACCAGCAGGGCTTGATCCTGGCTCTGAGGCCCATCATCAGCTCAGAGGGAACAAAGCTATTTCTATTCTGGCCCGAGTCTGTCCTGTGAGACTCTTCAGTGGGGTGTCACTCACTGCTTGTTAACGTGGCTGCAGTGCGGACACCTGCCTGGAGTGGGATTGATACCTACAGTACATTTTCATTTTGAGCTCGTGTTAGAACTGAACCAGTCACCTAGAACTGAAATGCTTCGATGCGCAATGCATGCACAACAGAGAGGCATGTGGTACAAAAATATTATCAGCCAACTCATCTAAGACCAAGCTAGGGAAAGAGAAAAGCAAAAGCAAACCATATGTAATTATGAGAATGCTTCTTAATAGGTGATGCAACCATTAATGCCTCAGATGCAGAATAGATTCTAATCCAATCTTGCATCATCATCATCATCATCATCTTGAGCATGACTTTTAACAACAGAAATAAGTCTCACCTTCAAACAAATATTTAATTTCAGTTCTATGTAGAGGACTCAAAGCCGTACTATATCACACAAACATTTCTTTTCCAGATTTACAGATTTCTTGTGGCAGAGCAAGTAAAAAGTGCAGTCATTACCAGTGGGACTTTATATATAGCATATTGTATATTAGTAGCAACTTATAATATTAATTCATAATTTATAATTTTACAAGACAATAAGTGAAAACAAGAATATTATATAGCTATATTCAATAATCCTATAAGCTATTTTGCTCATTTTCTCCTGTTATCTAAGTCTTGGACAATCTCTCAGGGTTATCCACTTGAGTAAGAGCAGACAAACGTGATTTATTCTTTGCTGTACATGAATCCACATAAATATAACAGTGTGCTCTGTGTCTGAGCTAATAAGCTCTGCGAAGCAGAAAGCTATCCAGGTTTCAGCATAACACCTGACTGGTGTGATTATGTGATTTCTGGGCTAGAATCACCTTATACCTAACTACATCGGAAAACAACCCAGAAGAACCCAGATCTATATGTAGCCGGCTGGTAAATTTCCTGATACCATTTTCACGGCTATCAAGCTACCTACTCAAAATTAATAATATTTATAAATCATTTTTTATCTTCTCCCTCATCTCCCAGAAAGTCACCTCTCTTGATCATTGTGACAATCCTGGAATAATATAAGACCAAATCTGGTTATCACCTGTGGCTCAGTTTTTATCTGCTGTGTTTTCTGTCATCCAACAAATTAAAAAATCTCTTTAGCTGTTTTTATGGTAGCATTTCTCAGTGTTCTTTTAAAATTTTAAGTACTGCCTAGCCATTTCTCCATTCATTTCTATCTTGTCTAGTTTTGTTTTCACATATCGAGTAAAAATGATGTAATGGAACATTAAACTTAAAGGGACCTTTTGTATCACGGATCCCTTCTCCCTTTTGTCACAGCTAATTGCTTCATATAATGAATTTCATAAGCTAATCAATTTCCATCTTAAGAGTAGAAGAGTAGCTAGGTTTTCTGTTTAAATGTAAGAGGTTTTGTTTCCTTGTTTCTTTATTTGCTTTTGAGATTGAAATGGAAGGAGTGTGTGTTTTTGGTTTATTTTTGCCTCTAGTACTCCTGTTAAGCATTTTCTCCAAGATTCATTCCTTAACTCACTAGCATACCTTTTCTGTCAAGCCTACATTGATTACTCATGGCTATTCTATACCCATCTATTCTTGCGCCAACATTGTCTGTTAGCTAAATAACTCTTTTTCCTTCCCTGGGTTTAGCGCTGAATTATTTATAGGCAACAATTATATTCCCTCTCATCCTTTGTTTTGCCAGACAAAACAAGCTGTGTTCTTTTTGTGTCCTTTATTCTTCAAAGGTTCCTAGTAATCCTTCTCTTTCTTAAATTAATTAGATAAGGTTAAGAACCAGGGATCATCTCACGTTTCTTTGATTGCTTGGAGGGTGCATGAGTATTTTGTAGTATATTTTTATAAATGGAAAATTTTCACAGAGACCTTGAATGACTGCATTACCCAATTGTACTGATTCACTGATGGATCACATAATACAATCATGGAATCTACATGGTAGTTCGTTGGTCTCATGTCCTGTTAAATCATGACAATACTACTGTTAAAAACTTAACTGTTACAGTTTTATTTTTCTGCATTTATTATATATTACTTTTTAAAATGATTTCACCTTTTTAAGTTAGGCAAGTGTAAAATAGTCACCCATACATAAGTTCTTTGTTAATTTTAAGATATATGTATGTATGCTGTAAGTTTTATATATATTTCACAGAGTCATAGAATCATAGAATCTCAGAATGCCTGGGTTTGGAAAGGACCTCTAGAGATTATCTAGTCCAATCTCCCTGCTCCAGCAGGAACACCTCGAGCACATGGCACAGAGTCACATCCAGGCGGGTTTTGAAGATCTCTAGAGAAGGAGACTCCACAACCTCTCCAGGCAGCCTGTTCCAGGGCTCTGTCACCCGCATAGGAAAGAAGTTCTTCTTCACATGCAGATGTCTGTGTTTCAGCTTTTACACATCACCCCTTGTCCTGTCTCTGGCCACTCCACCCAGCTTGGCACCTTCCACAAACCTGCTCAGGGTACGCCCTGTCCCCATGTCCAAGTCACCAACGAACAAGTTGAACAGTTCTGCACCCAGCACTGACCACTGAGGGACACCACTGGCCACAGGTCTCCAACTAGACTCGGCCCCACCTGTCACCACCCTCTGAGCTCTGCCATCCAGCCAGTTTTCATGTAGTGTAATTAAATTTAATAACTCTAGAAAATACATAGGAGTTGTTAGTAGCAGTGACAATTGAAGAACTACTAAGTAACCTGAATTATTTCTCAGAACAAGCTTCTATGCTGACAGGCAACTGTTCTGAGTAAGTAGGTGATATATTGCCTTAAGTTTTCCTGAGAGTCTTTCTATATATTTCTTTTACTGGGGATAGTAGCAATTTAATAGAGTATCAAAAGACCATGTACTATGCCATTTGTCTTGTAGAATGTTTATATAATCTGTGCTGCAAGTTTCTACTTGAACCCTAATTAATCTAACAGTCACCTCATTAACTTTTAGGAAAACCTCATTCTAACTTAAGGTTAATTATTTAGCACTTTTGCCATCACTGATACATTCCCTGCATATGTGCCTTTTTTTTTTTTTTTTTTTTTTT
>NW_020454561.1:1220648-1252811 GCF_003342845.1 Nothoprocta perdicaria
GTAAAACAGGCTCTTTCTGTTAAAGTTTGTGAATTATACTGACAATCTATTTGGTATTCCTTCCTTCCTTCCTTCCTTCCTTCCTTCCTTCCTTCCTTCCTTCCTTCCTTCCTTCCTTCCATTTTAAAAAGGTCCTTGATATAATCTTTTTATTATTATTTTTACTTAGGTACAAAATAGATACAGAAATACACTTTTTATGAATTTTTCAATGTAGAGATCTATTCCATAGCATAAGAAATATTAAAAATAAATCAACAGAAATTTAGCATTAAAAAAAGAAGTTTTTCTCTTAAGTTGTAGTTATTTTGTTGTTCTCACTTTTGTTCTGAGTTGTAAAAAAACCAAAAAAACCAAAAAAGCTCATAGCACAATTTATAAGACATTTGCTAGTTATAGTTTTTCCCTAATACGTTGTCTGCCTTATGAAATTCAAATGCTTGTTTACAATCTTAAACTAAATCTAGAAGCATATGGTGCTTATTTGGATATGAATCCATTTGCAATGTTACAGTCTTGGTCTCTAACTCATGCTATGTGACGGATATGCTCCTTTCCCAGCTCAACCTGACTTTTCACATGTAGCCCTATTCAGGTGTTAAGCACCAGTGATATTATCTGACCCTGGTAGTTGGCTCCCTGATTTCTTCCGGTCTCAGACATTAGCCTGCAATAAGTCCTGCTGGCTGTATCTTGATGGGGAGATAAGGCTGATGGTGAAAACACCAGACAAATTTCCTCTGAAATGAAAGAATGACTACAAGTCAATCATCTTATTCCATAAATATGCAGACAGCCCGAGAGCACCTTGAGCTCTCCTTGCATGGCAGCGGGCTGCACATCAGGATCTCCCCTTGAGCAGGGAAGCCTCTGAAGGATACTCCTCAAGATTAAGAGATTCCTTTCCGCATAACTTGTAAACTTTACTTTGTAACTGTGCACAAAATCCCTTAGTCATAAACCATTGATCAGGTCTGGGACTAGGATTGGATCCAGCCGCACCCAGACTCCTCTCAGAAGGAGCTTGGAAAGCAAGGGGGGCCAATTTGAATCTCGTGGCTCAACGGGAAGGTGTCCATGATAATTGCTTATTACCTTGAACCTTCATGCAGTGAATAATTAGTGATCTTTCCATAGAATGTTGTGAAATCATTGTCCATATCAATAAACCCTATTATTATTTCTTTCATACGAGTGAAGTGCATTGTGTCACTCACCCCACCCCCCTCCACCAGTTGTTCTGTGACATGCTGATTCCTGCGCTCACTCAGAGACCGATGGAATTTACAAGACAGGTCTTTTTATGGTTATTTTAACAGTGCTGTCTAACCCTTAAAAATTAACAATTAACAAAATCACCAGAATGCTCAGTACATATACATATATATATATACACACACATATATATAGTGTCTAAGTCAGGAAAATTGGGACGTGGTGTTGCTCTGCCTCTCTCTGAAATCTTGGTCATCTATTAACAAATTGGCTTATGATTGATTTTCTCTCAAACATTCTGCACTGCAGCTCTGGCAGCACTCTGCTTTTGCAGTGCCTTTTTTTTTTTTTTTTTTTTTTTTTTTTTTTTTTTTTTTGTGCCCTGGCTGGAATCACAGGAGCAATTCAAAAGCTAGTACAAATTGTCATTACTCCCCATTGATGACAGGACTGTGAAAAAGAAGGCTGCAGTCTGTCCTTCAGGTTTTATCTGAAAATCTAAGACTCATACTTTTATTCTAAATACGCAAGATGAATGATATCAGACTCTGATGATCCAAGTTCCTCCATTTCTCCACTTATATATTGAAAATAAATGGAGAGAGCTTTTAAACATCTCATTTCTTTTTCCACTTGCAAATCACAGATTCATGTTAGAATAAAGTATTTTCAGATGCATAAAGCTCAGTGTAAGTGTGTTCTAATTGATTTGAGACCCTTCTGCAGTGATATCTGTTCTGTTTCATACTAGATATAACTGCTTTCAAGCTACTTATGAAAAGGTTTGTGTATATATAAATCCTTATACAAGTTTTATAGATCCTTGCATGGAATACATTATATTGTATTACTGTTATCAAGAAATCTTATTTCAAAGAAAACTGAATGTATATTCATAATTGGAGTGTACTTGAAGCACTCAGAGCAAATCCCTCATAAACTTATAGTATTTTGTCGTAAAAAAAACTAACGTGTATAACTGCCTAAATTCAGATACAATTTTTCCACAGCTTTTTTCACTTGATGCTTCATGTAAGAAAATTCTTTAAAAAGGAAAAAGTCTTTCTCAGGAAGAGAATTTAATCTAGCGTAATTCAGGCATAATTTCATACAGATGTAAGTGCTGGGTTAACATGACACAACTTCCACAAATTTTTATAGCCAGTAGTGAGAACATAGATATGATTGTATCAAATAAATGGAGCAGCTGAAATACCTAAGTGATAGTGGCTGCTGCTTTTTTATATCCTACAACATGCCCAGGACACATGCATGTGACTGGCAGATATGACACAGGATGTAGGGAAAACAGTGGCCTTTGAAGAAGGGAGCTTCGACAGGACATCCAAGGACATAACAGTATGTATGTCTGTAGCCACCTACACACATCTGGAGGACTTCCAGCCAAAGCTCTTCTGGCTAGCAAGACAGAAAGTAATTCATTTAGAATTGTGGTGGGGATAGGCAGTCTTGGGATACTCTTTAGTGGATTTTAGTTAGCTAAATATTAGCTAAGACATGATACTGGTGAAATGAATCTTACCTGCAACTAGCTGATCATTCAGGGGGTCATCTTATTATTCAAGAAGTCATACTTAAATCTACATAAGTGATATTTACATTTTTCATCTTTTAAGTTTTGCCTAAATAATATTTAAGAATTTGTTCAAAATACAGGTAGTTTTCTTTGATAAATAATTTGATCAATCTTAACTCAAGCAAAAGTTTTCTGTTCTGGGAATATTTGTAGGGAAAAAAAATAGCTCTGTTGAGTGAATTATTAGCTAGTTATTGACTTAAGGAAGGTTGAAGGAAATAACTTCATCAGTGTACTTTGCATTTCTTTCACAGAAAGCTATATACCATATATTTTACAGATACATGCCACAAAAAAAAAAAAAAAAGAAAAAAAAAAAAAAAAGGTACAAAAACATATATAATTTTAAGCACACAGCCACACAAATATTGAGGCTATATTCAAAAACAGGCTATTAGTTCATCTATGTACTTAACTATTTACATCATAGAATATACAGAAGGTTTGAGATTGGAAGAGTCCTCCATAGATCATCAGTCTAAACAGGGTCAATCAGGCAGGAAATGTATATCATAGAATTGGGCAGATAGCAGAACCACAGAAATCCATGTCCTATAATCAAAAGGACAGATTTTAACAATAAAGAGCTTGCACAGGTTGGTATTCTTAATTTCTAAAGCATTAGTGACAAAAAAAAAAAAAAGAAAAATCAATAGCACAGAGTCCTGTGATTTAATTTTATACAAAACACAATTTTAGACATGTGCAAGTTGTGCAAACAGAACTTTAGAAAAGTAACTTCCAATGATGTCAGTGTATACTGTCAATAATCACAGAATTTTTCAGAGAATTTTGTACAGATTAAAAGTCAAACTCTCCTCTACTGCTTGACATAGTAGTCTAATATCTCCAGCTATTAGTTCAACCAAACTACAACATACTCATAATAATATACCTTGTTTCAATGCATTCAGTTATCTACACTTTCATCTGGTTTCTGAGTCTATTACAAGCTATGATTAGGAAATAAAACATATTTGCTGATAAGCTAAAAAGAAAAAAAAAAAGACCAAAAATAGATATAAATCCTCAATATATATAAACCTCAAACATACCTGAGATGCATGAGACAATGCAAATAAAGACAAATGAATTTGTAATAGGAATCTATAAAAGTATGACAGTGGAATTCACCAAAACTTAGCATTACCAGCTCTCTATTACAAACCTGTTCATATGCAGATGGTGGATGATGAAGCATGTTCTCTGCAGATATTCAAAACTGACCTACACGCAATCCTGGCCAACATGCTCTAGGTAACTGTTCTTGAGATGAGGGGTTGAACCAGAGGTCCCTTTCAACCTCATCCAATCTGTGACAATCTGTAATTCTGTGGTTCTGTGATACCTCTGCTCACTGACCAGAAATCAACCACTGCTGGTTATCAGAATTTAAAAAGTAAAAATAAAAAGGAACAAGAATCTTGAATCTATAAAAATATGGGTAACTAAAGTCCTGTGAACATCACCTCCAATCCTAGCAAATACAGGGAATTCAGAAAATACAGGTAACCTATTGAATCTTCTCCAGACATGTAAAAGATGAAAAGATAATCAAGAACATTCAGCACATATTACTGAGATTGTCAATGCAAATCACATTTGACCAGCCTTTTCCAATTAAATACTTTGCCATGTAGATAATGGTGGAAGAGTGGATACAATAAATCTTGAATTTAGCACTGTTTTTACATTTAACATAGTATTCTAACCTGTAAGCTGAGAAATTATTAGGTGGGTCAGTGGACTCTCAGATGGGTAGAAAACTGACTTGATATCCATTTGGTGGCTGATAAGCGGAATACGTCATATTTTGTAAGTCTAATATTGTTCAAAATCTCCATGGACATATTTAATGAAGAGGGACGTAGCAAACTGTCATGGACGATATCAAATATGGAGGACACGGACACGGACAGAAAACCTCCTTAATAAAGTTAAATATTAAAACCAAATATTAAATATTAAGGTTAAATATTAAAACCAAAGAGACCATAAGAAACATGCAACCCAGTTGAAACCTCACAAAGCTCATCAAAAAGGACAAGGTTCTTCATCTAGAATGGAGCAATTCTGTACAGGCTGGGATGCTAATGGTAGATTAGCAGTCCTATTCAAAGAGACCTTGAGGTTACAGTGCTTGTCAAGTTGAATATGAACTAAATGCGTGGGCTCAGTGCAAGCAACAAGTTTGGCACACACATTGGAATACACTAGGAAGATCAATGCCATCAAAATGAGGGAAGTGCTAGTGTGATTGCACCTGGAATAATGTGTTCAGTTTTGGACCCCCAGCTGAAGAAGGAATTGAGAAACTGGAGAAAGTCTAGGGAGGACAACTGAGCTGATCAGAGGTCTAGTGCATAAACTGAAGTTGATAGAGCTAGACTTAAGTTTGTAAAGAGAAGACTGTCACATAATCTAACAGATTTTAGAATCATAGAATGCTTAAGGTTGGAAGGGACCTCAGAGGTCATCTAGTCCAACCCCCCTGCTCACGCAGGGTCACCTAGAGCATGTAGCACAGATGTTTTAAACTAGATCAAGGGTAATTACAAACATGTCAGGAAATAAAAATAAAAATAATTTTAAAAATTATAAAAGATTGTCTTCTCAATAGTGGCAGATAATAAAGCAAAGGGAACATTCACAAGAAAACAGGTTGGAAACTTCAGATTGGACATTAGGAAAATATTTTTTTTATCCTGGGGGAACTGGTGAGCTGAAACAGTTATGCAAAGGGGTTATGAAATCTCCATTTTAGAGGCTTTTCAGGAATAGGTTAGAGAGTCACTTCTCACTTGATCCAGCTTTGTCAAAAATCCCACTTTAAATGAGTGTTAGACTAGGTGGAGGTCTCATACACACATTTCCATGATTTTTCAGTCTGTCTTAAGAAATGCTCCAGGTCATGTAGTGTAGAGTAGCTCACACACACTTTCCTGGGTAGTTCTCTCTGGAGTCAACTGCCTGCATTTTCGTTGCATAGCACTTTGCAGGATGGTTGAGGTCAGAAGCACATCTCTACATCTACTCCAGCCCCTGGGGGTGGTCAAGAAGGATTACCTAGAGTAGATTGTCCTCATTCATGCTTGCAACCTATCAAAATCCTTTTTCTCAGTAAGAGAAATCTGTGCCAAATAACTGCTCAGAGTGGAAGAGTGGAGGAGTTTCCTGTTACCAACCTTTAAGAAAAATTCCTGGACTAAACTTTCCTCAGAACTGAAAAAAAAAAAGGATTTTTTTTTTTTAATAAACTAATATTTATTCAGTGGGAAAGTCAGGGAATCAACACCAAGAAGAAATTAAGATATTAACTTATTCCTCTTTCTCTTCTCTCTTTCTCTCTCTTTTATTTTATTTTATTTTTTTTTTTAAAAAGGAGGAAAGGAGGAATGTTGCCAGCAGGTGGAGGGAGGTGATCTTGCCCCTCTCCTTAGCTCTGGCAAGGCCGCACCTGGAGCATTGTGTGAAGTTCTGGGCTCCCCAGTATGAGGGATGTAGAGCTTCCAGAGAGGATCCAGAGGAGAGCAACAAAGATGATTAAGGGAGAGATGAACATCTCTCGTATGAGGAGAGACTGAGTTGGGTCTATTTAGCCTGGATAAGAGAAGGTTGAGAGGGGATCTTATCAACATGTATAAATACATGAAGGGTTAATGAAGGGGCCAAGCTCTTCTCAGTTGTGGCCAGTGATAGGATGATAGGACAAGAGGCAATGGGTACAAGTTGAGACATTGGATGTTCCATCTCCATATGAGGAAGAACCACTGTCTTGAGGGTGAAAGAGCCCTGGAACAAGCTGCTCGGAGAATGTGTGGAGTCTCCTTCTTTGGAGATCTTTCAAACCTGCCTGGATGCCACCCTGTGCCATGTGCTCTAAGTGTCCCTTCTTGAGCAGAGGAGTTGGACTAAATCTCTAGAAGTCCCTTCCAAACTTAATCATTCTGTGATTTTGTGATTCTGTGATTTTGTGATTCTGTGATTGTGATTCTGTGAAGCATAGAAGAAGGAACATTCAAATACTGAAGAGAAAAATGCAATCAGGGAGGGCAGTGGAGATAACTAACTGGAAACTTTTCTAGTATGCAAAGGCTCAGTTAAGATCAGCTTTCTTTATGATGGAAACTTTAAGGCAACCTCATTGTAGCCAGAATGACATACACAAGGCCTATGCATTTCTGCAAACGTCTTTTTAATTCCGCTTTCTTCATCCTCTTTTGCCTGATCTAATTTGTAAGGCAAAAGTCACAGTAGAACCCTGCAGAGCTCAAAGGGAGCTCCCTCCCTTTAATACTGCATTAGAAAGATGACCAGGATGGGTTCTGCACTTGAACTGACCTGGTTATTCCTTTGTAAGGGATAGTGGCATCTCCCGTTTACTATGAGCATATAGGGAGAACATAGCAGTTAATGATTTCTGCAGCATGCAAAACATTTCATATCTTTTGTAGCAGGTAATACAAAGAATGTAATTTGTATTCTTTTGTTCCTCAGTGAAAAGTGTAGAAGTAATCACTAAGCAGCACAAACATAGTAAAAGAAACCACTGACATAGCCACACAGGCTTCCTTTGGATTTGAAAATTATTCAAATCCGTTCTCTGAAGTTACTTTCCCTGAGGAACAAGTGCTCTTCAAGAGTTACACCATATTTTCTGACACTGAATTCCAGAAACTCACTGCCAATTACCGCRAATACTTTTGTTGACCTAGTTGGCAAGCCACTAGAGATCAAATCGCACTTACAGCAAACAAGCCATACAAAAAGGTTATTCTTCTCTTAYCCTCTCTCTCAAGCTCCAATTCCTCTGTTAGCTAAATTAATGTTTACTTGGTGTGCTTTAGGTTTACCTGAAGCAAATCCCTTTGTTCCACGGTTTGACAGTCCTCAATCATACTCTCTTCTGTTTTTTGTTACTCCAAAGTGACTGGCAACAAACACTTTTCAAGGACATCATCCTTCAGATCAGATTAAAGCCAGGCACTCACAAGTACCATGAAGTCATTTATATCTCCGCCTTTCTGTTCTATGGTGTTCCTTAAATGATTTTTTTGTTGTTGTCATTTTAGCTGTAACTCTTAAAGTGATAAGCTGAAAACAAATTTGTAGCCTTTCAACCAGTAAGGCAAAAATTAGATATTTATTCACTTGGGATACAATCGTGTGGAAATTTATATTTTCATTGTCATTTCCATTCATACATGCTTTCATAGGCTTTCCATGTGTATACACAACTGATTTCACTGTTTTTTTCACAGTCTTATGGCTTCCAAAATACATTTTTTTTTTTCCTGGAACACTAGCACATAAAATTAGAAAGTGTTTTCTCACACATTTGAACAGCCAGAAGTAGCAGCTATAATCTTGAAAAAAAAAGACCTAGAAAAAAAATAAAAGTGCTGCAGGTCCACCTACATCATTTAAAATCCTATCTGATTCAATGTTTTTTACGTGAAAACTGCCTTTTTCCCAGAACATTGTCTAAAAGACCAGAGATAAGAAATGCATTGTTTTGTTCAAACTCTGCCACTTTACATACTCTGCCATTTTATCCTAATGATTTATACACCTAGAATTTTTTTCCAGTTTGATGACTGATCCATAGTAATAATAATAATAAAAACAAGTAGGAATAAAAATATACTATGCCATTACTGTAATAAACACGTTTGTTCACTAAGGCTATCGAAGGATTTTGTTAAAGTAACCACATCCTGTTAATGATCCACAAGATGTTAACCATGAATAGGCTTTGCTTGCATAGGAACAAGTTTGGGAGACCAAGAGATAGCCAACTATTTTGCATACAATGGGCACTGAGGGCAATGGGAAACAGAGGGCACTGAGGAAGGCTTATCTGCCTTCCTCCAAAACGACCATCAGAAGGCAGATAACGACCACCTAGAAACAGCCGGCGCAAGCACATTCCGACTGAGCAACATCAACAACACACAGCGCAGACTCAACGGAACCTTCGGAAAAAACACCAAAGGCGGAACCTGGACTCAATATAAATACCAAGACTTTGGGGACTTGGTTGGGGCCTGAGAATGATTACCTCCAGGCCGCCCCAGCGCTGTCACCCTTTGTATTCAGCTTTAATAAAATGTAGATTACTGAGAGAACTTTTAAAAGACAAATACCTCGATGCTATCTCCTATCTGCTATCTTCAATGTAAAACAATAAGGCATCAAAAATTATTAGCCATATATAAGTTGGTGCCATCTGTAAATTATGATTCTGGAACTGATCTCACCTTACGTAGGATCTGCTTTACCTCAAAAATCTCTCAATAACACAGAATCCTCCAGACTCTAATTCCTAAATTTAATTTTCTAAAAATTAAAGGATTACAGAATCACACTCAGGATCATCTAGTCCAATCCCTTTGCTCAAGTAGGGTCACCTAGAGCACATTACATAGGATCAAGTCCATGTGAGTTTTGAGTATCTCCAGAGAAGGATAACCATCCTCTCTGGGTAACCTGTTACTTTCTCACCCTCCTAATCAAGGAGTTTTTTGTCAAATTCAGGTGGAACTTCGTGTTGTGGACATTTCCTCTTGCCCTGTTGCTGGCACCCTGAAGAGTCTGGCACCATCCTCTTGACACTCTCTTGTATTTACACACATTGTTGAAGTCCTTCTCAGCCTTCTCTTCTCTGGCTGAACAGGTCCCAGTCCTCTCAGCATCTTCCCATATGATGAGAGGCCTCATATGAGAGGCCATATCATCCAGTGCTGGATCATATTTGTAGCCAAATGCTGAACACTCTCCAGTAGCTCCATGCCCAGCTTGTACTAGAGAGCCCAGAACTGAATTCATATCTACAGATATGGGCTCACCAGGACTGAACAGAGACTGATCATCACCCTCAACCTGCTGGCAATGCTTTTCCTAAAGCAGCCAAGGATGCATTGGCCTTCTGGGACACGATGGCACTTTGTTGGCTTGTGACTCAAATCAACCCTCTCATTTAAGTTAGCCATTTATGTTGCCTCAAAAGCCAAGGGTGGAGAGGAGGGAGGAAGAAAAACATCTCTGTAAGACAATTTATGTTCCCCTAAATACTCCAAAAGACTAGGAAATTTATTTAGATTAGGGAAGAGAGAATCATATCCCTAAACTGCCTACATGCTTCCTGCCTTCAGAAACACCTTTGAACACCTGAATAGGGCTGGAAGATAGATACATAAGCAAGAGAGAGAGCCATGTCCAAGTGGGGCATCCCTCTGTCTTAAGCTGCATAGAGTGGTGAACTCCAACATTTACGATGGGAGATATGTTTCTCTGAAAATCTTTGAGATTTTATGATGGGATGGATGCTTCTCTGGAAACTTCTATCCATTAGTAAGTGAGAAAACTTCTAGGACTACCTTAAATTAAGCATATAATTTTGGTTCATGTAGTAGGTCGCGATACAAAATTATAATGCAAGGACTCCTCATTTAATATGATTGTACATACCTGTTTTGTTTTATGTGAGTACTTGGCTGCACGTATGAACAGGTGAACACTTTATTCTTTTAGCGTTCTTACAAAGTGCCAGTGGCTCTGTCACCAAAAACTGGCAATAAACCTCTTAACCCCAGGCCAGTATTAAGAAGCAGGCATTAACTTTATTGCAGTGCTGGATGCACGGGGGATAGCTCCACCTATCATGCATGCCCTAAGGTGTGTATGTTAACACTTTTATTTCTCTATTATCTACATATGCATTAAATTCTTGGAAATGATCACATATATTCATTCCATTTCCTGGAACTAATTACAATACACCCCATTGTGGTGCGCGTGCACTCTCTGCCCCTTTGGTGGTCTCCAATGGTCTTTTGAGATCCCCTGGTGGTCATCTTTCTGTGTCCTTTTGATGACCTCTAGTAACTCACTTCCATGTATGGCTTCATTTTGGCTCAGAAGGCCCTGTTTTGGTCTTACTGCCCTATTTCAGCCATTTCCTTGAAGATACAGTGGTCCTTATCTTCGTCTTCTACCAGTGTTTGCTTTTTTTGTCCACATTCTCTCATAGTATACCAGCAACAACAGTGAAAATATGTCCTTGGGTGCATTCTTTTCTGGGGTTTCTCATAACAGCTCCATGGTCCCACAAAAATTGTTGCATTTTGTTTTTACGTAAGATATAAATGTCAAGATCTTTACAAATATTTAAGAGCAAAAAGAGGAGTCTTTAAGAATGATCAGACATATAGTTTCTTGGGACAATGTTCAGAGCTGAAATATAAAGCTGAAATATAATATTAAGGGAAGAGAAATTATTATTCAGAGCCTTTACTTTTTTTTTTTAATAGGAATGGATGGTGGATATCTTGATAGCAGTGCTTATAAACATAACTTCCTAATTAAGAAGATCAAAACTATTCTATTAGATTTGCTAAAATTAATTTATGGAGTACCAATATACAAATGCTGATGTTAAAGGAATTTGTTTCTCTATTAACTGCAATCACAACAATTTCAGAATGCCCTTAGCACATAGCAAGTCTGTTTTTTCTATTTTGAAGAAGCAAAGAAGTAATATTAACTTGCTATTATCTAGAACTTATCTTAAGGAAAAAAGAACATTAAAATAAAACTATTGCTGTTTTTCTATATTATTTCCAAATTTCTAGCCTATAATATCAATTCCTGCCACTGAAATTTTAAAGTTATTTTCTCAAGATCCCTCATTGTTGCAAGGAAAATCTTGCAGACTGAGAGCTTTCTTTAAGTTATACTTGAATGGACTTAAAGCTTTCATGCTGATTTCAGAAATGTGGTAAATATTTTCTTGTCACAAAGTGAGATATTTTAAAGTATGCACAGTCTCAATTGCTTCATGAAGCCTTTTCACAGGCGTAATATGACTTATTCAAACTGCTGCATTTTTGAGAGAATGTACAATTAATTTTTTCTAGAGCATTTTTTTTCTGGTAGATGGCAATTGAATCATAATGTAAATCTGTTGAAAAAAAAAAAAAACCTATTAGAAAAGAATGTGGGGTTCAAGAAGTTTAGTTCATCTGGTAAGATCAATTGCAAGTCTTTGTGTCACCTTCTGCCAGCATTGTGCCTATTGAAAGTGCAATTTGTAACTACTTTGAGAGGAGGGTATGGGTGAGTGTGGACTTAATAGAGCAGCAAAACTTTTGCCTCTCTGACACTCTTCTATCATAGATATGAACCCAAGTGGCAGGAAAGGCTGAAATGCGAATAATAATAATAATAATAAATCTAAAAGAAACTAATAATAATTTGCTGAAAAAGTGGAAAAACTTTTTTTTTTTTTTTTTTTTTTTTTTTTTTTTTTAATGGTACATAATGGGAGTATTATAATGTGCTAAATGCTATCGTAACAAAGCTGAGGCATCCTTGTTCCCAGGGGATACAGAATTTATCCTACTCTGACACAATGTAGCAATGGTGTAGAAGTAATAAGATTTGTACATGCAAGCTGGGAACAGAATAGCCTGGAGGCCACCTGTGGAAGAAGATTGGCAGATTTTGGCAGGCTTCAATATCCTTGTCATTTATGAAATGACCAAGTTACTTATCTCTGCTCAGGCATCTAGTAATCAAGGAACTTTTTTTGTTTGTTTGTTTGTTTGTTTGTTTGTTTTTGTTTTTTTCCGACCTTAAATCTAAGGCTTTTAGAAATGTCATAGGGATTGACCCTGATTTTCTTCTTTTACAACTCATCATTTGTTTTTCTCCTGCTTCTTTATTGCCAGATATCTATAAAATTGAAGTACAAATWATATCATATCAAGAGTTTATCTATATTACCAGGAGTACATATGAAGAATGGTAAAAGAGGAATAGAAACTGTTGGAAGATAATTTTGCTTGTTCATTATACTTTCGGACTTMCACAGTTCCAAAGCATGAGAAGTTATGAAAGACTGAAAAAAAATAATCTAACTTAAATAGTTGCATTCAATTCCCTAAAAAAATGAAAAATAGAATAGGTTAAAGAAGTAAAAACAGGAAAGGGTATGACATTATTTGCATATTTATTTTTTATCTTGAATAGCAATTCTGTATTTAAAAGAGCTTATATTGCTAAAGTGCAATTTAGTAAAATTATAGCTCATGCTGCAAATCTGAATCAAAACAGTAATTGCAGTGCATATGTTGTTTTGGATAATATTTTCTTGTTGATAATCAAGGGAATAGAGATGCTTTTCTCAGCCTCCTACTCCAACACCAGAAGTATAAAAAGAGAGCAAACCCCAGAGAATCCAATATTATGAAGATAAAGGTGGTAGTACTGCTTTCAATATGACTCATTATTATATATACATATTTTCACTAAAGAGATGTATACACTTATATTTTTCCCCTTCTCAATGTTTTGCATTTTATGAATTTTAAAAGCTCTATTGCAAGCAATATGATCTGATAAACCATCCTAATATACTCCTGAAAAATCCTGATAAATTTTATATAGTCAGATATAAATTGTAAAAAGTGCTCAATACTCTGTTGATTATAGAGATAAAGTGTATGCTCTAGAATCTCCATGATTTCCCTATGGAATATCATTGCTGCATGGATATGTTAACCACAGCTCTTGTGGTAAAGCTGTCAATTATATCTGATAAGACAATTTTAAAATATATCCTTCTACTAAAAAGTTGTTCTCCCTTTTTCATCTCTGAAAACACTCTGTATAACAAACTGCAGTGCAAGTGAGAGAAAACCTTTTTTCTATAAAGAAAATTATGGGTATCTTGGCTTCCAAACTTTGAAGTAAATATTCAGATGTAATTTTTCACAGGTAGAAAATTAATTACCACAGATTAAATGTGTTAGTGGGGAGTGAATGCAAAATTATAGCTGAGTAACATTTGGTATGCAGAATTCTTTGGGGACTACTTTTGAATATTACATAGATGTTTTCAAATCAGGCACATCCAAATGATTCCAATTTATAAAATTCTCTTAAACTTAACAGCTGCATCATTTTTAGAATGAGTCTCTCTAGGCTCATCAGTCTGAATAAAAAATTCAGATGACCATTAATTTTCTAGAACAGAAACCTGGCAGCTCCCATTTTAACCAGACAGGTAATGAAAAAAAAAAAAAAAAAAAAAAAAAAAAAAGGATGCATGATTATCAACAAGATGCTAGTTTGAAATAACACAGCATCATGCAAGGATACATATTTCCTACCTGTGAAGTATATTCTGTTAACTTCAATTGTATATACTCAGTTTTGGAAAGTGTTCTATGAGGAGTCTGGAATAACTCTTTAGGTCTCTAAAGGGGAGGTGCATGAAATTTACAGTCAGGATGTAAAAATCTTGTGTAATAGTTAACACAAAACAGAGAAAAACCATTAATTTGGACCATTGAATTCCCTTGCTTGGTGCAAACTTCTGTGGTTGGACAAGATCTAAAATGACAAGATCTACTTATTTCAATTTCATGGTGATTTAGACAGGAAGAAAGGTAGTTCCTTCTTTCTTTCTAGTATCACCTGCACTTGTTTATATATATCCATATACTGTTCTACAGGGATGTTTTGAGTTTGCAACTCACATTTGGATGGTATTGATGTGGAAAAAAGCTTGTTGTGGAAAAAAACTTGCTGCTGTTAAAATATGTGTCAGATTTGCTTTAAAAGCTACAGGGCAAATAAGGAACTGGCCTTGATTTTTTTTTTTTTTTTTTTTTTTTTTTTTTTAATATCCTCAAGAATTCAAGGACAGAACTCTGACCATCATTAACAAATCATTGACGAGGAAGCTCTTTATCCTTACAAAAAGCATTTTGGAGGTTGAGGAAAGAGAGAGGAAAGGGAGAGAAGGGGACACCCGAGCAAGAGGGAATGGCTCACTGCAGTGTGTTTACTTTCTACCTTAACCTATTCTATTTTATTTTGTTGAACCATATTGTTCTCCTAAACCTTGCTACAGTTTGTGCAAGCGCACATTCCCCTCTACTAGAAGTTTACAAAGCAATTTTCTACTGACATTCAGACTAATTTAAAATTTTAACAGCTATGGAAAGTTATAACCATCTTGCTCCCTAAAACACAGCTTTTATGGAGGGAGATAATCCTAAAGAGTGCATGCGAAAGATAATCAGTCTTGTGTGGTTTTGTTGCCATGGTCTTCATTTTCTTTTATTTAGCAATATAGACATCATAGTCATGCATGTGTATATCAGGAAGGACTGTCACCAAAGGTGATTTAAAATGCTTTTTTTGTGTGTGTGTATGCTTAAGCTACCTAAATTCCATCTAATTCCCATTTCTTGTGCCATTCTGGTAGTCTGAATCTCTCCTTGAACCAAAATCCAGTTAATGTCAAGTAGTTTGTGTTAATAGGTCTTGGGTCTTGACCTGGAAGGCAAATTTTGTTTTCTCTCATCGAACATTCACATGTAAGTTCATTTTGAAGAGTCTCTCCTTCAATTGTTTTATAATCAGATGATAGTGTCTGTGCTCTATTTCTCCTGTGAATATAGTAACAAAATTGTTTAGAATCAAGACTATAATCCAATCTGTTTAGAATCATTTCCATGAATTTACCTTAGATTTAAAAAAATGTTTTTTTTTTTTTTTTTTCTTGAAAGGTAATGCTCAGAATCATTATCAAATAATTATGAAAAAATAATATCTCATATTCATCAATAAAGACTGTACAGCAAATGTTGTTCCTTCCATATGAATACAAGGCAGATAAAAAAGACAAGAATTCAATTCTTTGTTTTCAGAATAATTGACTATATTTAAAATCGGCTCTATTTCTTCTTTTCTGCTAATCAGCTGAAACATCAGCTGTTTCTGGAAATTGAGCTTACAGATATATTAAGGTGAGCAAACCAAAATAGATTTGTTAATTTATGAACATATCTTAATCTAAAAAAATTCTTTTCAGACCCCTAGAAGTTGCCCTATAAAATGTCTTTTTTAAATGCCATGATACATTGAATCTCCTGAAAAACTCATTAAAAGAGACAGTTGATATTAATGTCTTTGAAAAATACTCTTGAAAGCAGTGAATTATTGCAAATGTCATAAACTGTTTGATTTTACTAATATAGACAGCAGTTATTCAAGCAAAACTTAAAAGGTTTACCCTTTTTTTTCTTCCAAGGTTTTGTATTATCTTTTGTATTATCTGTAATCTCTTCTTTTGAAATCATAATTAAAGCTTTTATTTACTTGTTTTATAACAGTCTAAGGGGCTGGGGTGAAAAACAGTTTACAGGTGGTGAAACTACATTTCTTAAGTCAGTTTAACTGGGAAATTTGAGCAAATAGGATACCAGTCATATAAAATTGTTCATGGAACTTAGTTTCATATGGGCATTTTTTTCT
The DNA here is from genome assembly GCF_003342845.1 of Nothoprocta perdicaria. Taxonomy (NCBI): domain Eukaryota; kingdom Metazoa; phylum Chordata; class Aves; order Tinamiformes; family Tinamidae; genus Nothoprocta; species Nothoprocta perdicaria. The sequence goes on from NW_020454561.1 coordinate 1,236,790, forward strand.
CGAGAAGTATATTGAGAAAATCTTTTGTGTATAAATTCAACAAAGACTTATATATGTTATAAACTTAAAAATTAATATTCTTATCAATAAAAATGTGAATTTATTTGGTATAAGATATAATCTATTAAGAAGATATACAAATAAATTTTTCTTTCAAAGTTACCCTTTGTGGATACTTAATGGAAACTTAAAATCTATAGGAAACCATATGTTCATGATTTTCTACTGGAAATTTAAAAGTGGTGACCTAACAGSCAAAAGAGTGTAATATGCTATAAAATATTAAAAATGCATATTATATACATACATACACAAACATATATAGGCTATATGCATGTACACACATATATAGGCTGTGCTTTTGTTTTGGGTATGATTGAACATTACACGTCTCTGTTATGATTCAAAATAGATTTGTGTGTGTGTGCTGACCTGCTACATTTACAGATTCCAGTAGAACTCCTTAAACAGCAGAAGACAAGATTCTTCTTGGTTGACATAAAATGCCATGGTATACCATGGTCTATATCATTTTATCATTTACAGTTTTAGTTATTTAAGATAATGACATGAATACCAAAAAAAAAAAAATCTTTTTGAGACACCATCCTTTAAAAAAGTTACATTTCTTTTAGAGATGTCAGTTCTGGAGGACTATAACAGGGATCCAAATTTTAGTGTATTTTTTCTGCTATCATATCTTTTATCTTTTTGTAATTCACTTTTAAATACTCATGTGACTTTGTCATGTAATAAAAGACAGTATGAACCAAATCAAAAGCTGGTCTTTTAGGACCTGTCGATTGCATGCCTTTTATACCTGTTTTATATATAAATTTTTTTTTCATAAGCAATATGCAATTCATTTTTAGTATTTCATTTTTGCAGTAAAGTATGTTATTTTCAGAACTTGTCCATGAAACTGTTGTCTCTCAACCCGTATCTGCTCTCATTTGCAAATGAATATCTTTGTGTGTTAGTTTCCGTGTTTAAAGAAAGAAAAAATCAAAGCTCAACAGTTTTAGACAACTTCAACAGGAGTTAACAATTTGCAGTTACGCTGGAGTGTGTAATCTCCATGTAAGGCCTCAAAGGCTTTACAACAATAATTGTAATGTATAGCATCTAAAGGTCAGAGTATGTTTCATGAAAGTCCATTGATGACAGCTGTCATTACAACTTCACTACAAAAAAAGCTATTGCTATGAAGGCACTCATGGGGAATAGTAGGCATTTCAGTATCAAGGATTTTAATGCTGGTGCTATTTTTATTTGACAGATCTGCTTACAAAAACAGCCAGTAAGCAACGCAAATGATGAAAAAGCCTGAAATTGACTGACAGCTTTAAATTTGTCACTTTAATTATTCAGACACTGGAGATCACTTATTATAAAGCAAGCAATAAAAGGAGTTCTAAGGTACTTTCCTCCCCTTTTCAGAAATATTACCGTACATGAACACAGCATCTGAAATAAATACTTTGCAGGTTAATGCAGCTCCTGTTGGTATTTCAGGAGTGAGGCATGACTTGTCAGCAGTCCAATTCTTATTGAAAATTGGTTTCTTGTTTGTTTCAATGAGCAATAAGAATGACTCTCATCTGATCATTCTACCTCTAATAAAATTACTATTTATCACATTCCTTTCTTGTCACCACCTAAGACTTTAGAAAATGAAACAGAGGGATAAGGTATGCCATCAGCAAAGACAAAAGTTTCAATAACTCTGACGTTTCTATCTTGCTTTCTTGAAGACGTTCACTAATATTCCTTTCTAGGGACTATTTTATCTTACTAACTTAAACTCTATAGCATAATCTATATATTATACTCTTTTGATAACTCCACCATAAGAATTTCTTCATTGCAATGAATATAATATTTTGATATAATTATCCATTAATATAATTATTAATTATTTCATATTTTCAAATTCTTACCCCAAGTTTCCTACTTTTTTTTTGTATAATTGGTCATATTTAGTGTTTTTTTCTTTCCTTTTAGTTTTCTTTCTTGTAATTTCACAAAGAGTCTGCAGTGACACACTTCTTTTTTAAAGTTATCACACTTATTTGTCCTAGATTATATTTCTTGTAATAACTTAAAAAAAATCCTGTAGGATCTTCATATTCCTATTGTCTGTAGTGTTGCCTTCAATGGTTAGAGAGTCCCCTCTGACTTGTAGGGTATTTTCTTTTTCTTTTCTTTTTTTTTTTTTTTTAAAGTACCTATTAAATAACACTGACTGCTTTCTCATGATATAATATATAAAGTAATGAGTAGAAACTTATCTTCAGACAATTTGGTACATCCTGGTAACTAAACTTATCCATGATCCAGTCGCATATCCTTCATTCTAAGCTTATATCTCTTCTATCATTTATAGTTTCTTTAATATATCTAGTACAATATATCTTTCAGTAACAAATGCTCAGCTTCTTTTTCTTTTTTCTTCCTTCTTTTGCAGGCCATTTATAATTTGTCACTTTCTCTAAATGATTTTAAAAAAATCCCCTTATATTTTTTCACCTGTATATCCCCATATAATAGCTGGTGTTCTTTGTATGATGGCTTCCTTTCAATAACAGTGTCTTTTTCTTTTAACCTTGTTCCAAAGCAGGTAAGGCTGAGTCTCYGCTAAACTTTAAAAATACATGAAGAACACACCTACAGATGAACTAGTGTGGCTTCTGTAGTCAATATGAAATGTATAACTGTGTACAGATATATATGCATATGTGTACATGTATGCATGTCTACATGTATTGTACATGTATATTTAGGGAATGAGTGAGATAATGAAAAATATAATTCTCTAGGATGGAATGAACTTCCTCCTAAAATTTGGATCTTTCTTTACTGAGTAAGGGGATGCAGAGTGATCAACATTGACACAGACATTGATGTGTCATTATTGGTGATTATATTTGGTCCAGCAAATTATACTCTTGTCTTTCATTTAAGTTACCAATATTACATGATCATAATATTATTTTTTTAATTCTCTTTATGGCTTTATCTTCCTCTTTTTTGTTAAGAAAAACTTGTTTGATGTATTTTATTCATTGTACAAAAATAAATTCCTYCCAGCAATTTTTCCCAACTCCTTCAGATTAACATGTCTGAAATATATGAGAACAAAGTGTCATAAAACATTTTTCAGAAGTAAATATTTACATTTTTGCTTATGAACATATTTTAAAGACTTTTACAAATATTTTAGAACTGTCTTTTCTTATTATCAACTTTATTTCTGCCCCCAAAGAAATCCTAACATTTATAGTATTTAATTGTATCTACTSTTATTCCATTTTCTATCTTTGCCATGCTTTATTTGCTTCTTCACTATAGTTATATATTTATCATGAATGACTTTCTCATATCTTTCTTGAAAGTCTTAAAACTTAAACTATACACATTTAAAATATGTATAATTTCAGGTCATCCACATTAAATGGATTTTCAGTAAACAATTAAATGGAAGCCTAATTATCTTAAATGAGGTACCTTTCTCTTTGAATGATCCAATGTTGTGGACAGCCATACAACAAATTAAAAAAAAAAAAAAGATATTAAGGAATTGCACTGAAGAGTAATGTCATGTATGCTTATTTTGTTTAAAGTTTTAACATGGTAGTTTAAGTGTAGTGTGTATTTCCTGTGGTAATTTGTAGAAGTTCTACGAATAATATATGGACTTGACCAATTCAAGTTCAGTCATTATGCAGAACAATGATTTATTTTCCTTTATTTCTGGATAACCCTTTCATTATATAAGCCTAATTTTTCACATCAGGGCAGCCGTCAGCCATCAGACTCACCTTCTTCACTTATTCTTTTGAGAAAATTCATTCTCAGCTTCATTATGTTCCACTGATGTGATTCCAGGAAAAAAAAGTGCAGACAAATCTACAGGTGTTCAACATTAGTAAGCCATATTTCCTTTGCAGTGGTCTTTCTTAAGAAAAAAGATCCAATTTTCACCCTTCAATCACATAGATGTCATAGATCTCTGTGATCATAGATATACATTTTTAATATAACTTAGTCACCAATAATTATGGACTCTATTCCGTTTTGGTGTTTTCCAAGTAGCTAACTTGCTCAATCTCTTTTGAAAATCTTTTTTCCTTTCATTAATGATGCCATCTCCTTCCCTAGTTCATCTTTCAGTTCACTTTACCAAAAGATTATATGGTGCCTTCTCTTTCCATAGATCTTTCAAAAAATCAATCAAGTTTTGTTTATTTATCATCATATTGTTCTTATAGTCAGAACTGTAATCAGACTACCCACAGAAATCTGTCTGGTCATTTTCAGACAAGAATTTGCTGGTAATATTATTGTTTGTACATATTTTGAATTCTCTAGACTGTGTCAACAGCTTGTGTTTCAAATTTCATTAACATCTTTATGAGATTCATATTTTTGATACTACTCTATTACTATTAATATAGTTTTCAACTTCCTCTTGCTCATCTCATCCAGCTGGTGTTCCTTCCAGTTAACTGATGAACCTCCAAACTAATCTAGATCTACTCTAATTCATGTTCTGTAGTAGAATTCATTTCCCTGTTTGCCACAGATCCTCACAGTATTTCAGAGACACGTTGGAAAATTATACAATTTTTGAAAATTACTACAGCTTTAATGCACATTTCTTTCATCTCTTCAAGAAATTTATAGAAATTCTGAGGATCTCTTACTTCTTATTCTTATATTCAAAGAGCACACCCTGTGTATTTTCAATTATATGATCAGTCAATACTATGATTTTCCTCCACTCTTCATTGTGCTTCTTCTTTCATGTTACCTACAATTTTTATGATGGCTACAAGACAGGGAATGCTTTCAGTATTAAAAAAAATATATGTATTCAGCTTTTTCATTTCTTTAACTTTTCCATCTTTTTGTATAATTTCTTTTCTTTTTTTTTCCTTTTTTTTTCTTTTTAAAATATATTTGAGTGAAATGTCACATTCTTGACAGAATCTAGAGAGGTAGTTTTCACTTGTGGTTTGAGAATTTTTCTCAGAATTTATTTGTCCAGTGTATTTTATCTGTAGCTATAACTTGTGCTTCATCAATTTTCTATCACGAGTGATAAAAAACTTTAGTATTCTAACAGACATTTCTCTGTTAAAAAAAAAAAAAAAAAAAAAAAAAAAAGAAACCACACAAACCACACAAAGTTCACAAAGATTTCTCTCTTCACAAAGACTTCTCTCTTCAACACTTGGAGATAGCTTGTTAATCTCCAAGTCATGTACTTTTCCAATTGCAAGGGATGCAAATCTTGAATATATATACATATATATAATATAAATGTACATGCATATATTTTTTCTCAGGCTTTGAAGTGGGAGATGGCTTTTCTCTGCTAGTCTCACCTATATTACACTGAGTGTTGACCGTGTAGTATTAAAAGTATAGGCAATAGTAAAGCCCAGAAAATACATGTTTGGTCAGCAAGGATATATTTTGAGGACAGGTGTACATGGAATAAAGAGGAAAATTAATCCACATATTAAAATCCACACATTATTTGCATTATCATAAAGGAAAATATTTTTGACTCCCAAGGCAGATGTCAGAAATGTCATGCAGCATAGCAGTAAAGATTTATTCATTTTACTTAAAATCACATCGATAGGATATGTACATAGCAAACTTTTATTTTCCTCTTTGATAGATTTACTGTTTTCAAGTAAATAAAAACTCTCCTCACAAAAAAAAAAAAAAAAAAAAAAAAAAAAATCTTATGTCAGGGAAGCTAGCTGTAAGAATACCTGTATTCTGTGCAACATGTTCTAGATGACCCTGCTTAAGCCAGGTAGTTTGTCTAGATGATCTCTAGAGGTCCATTCCGACCTCAAGCATTCATATGATTAAATGATTCCTGTTGAACTGCTTCTCCAGGGAATTAAACCAACCAAAACCACACAAACCTCTGCTTTCTCATTTTTTAATACTCGTACTTGGTAAAAGAAGAGGTACCTTCCAATAGGATCTGTCTGAAGAACAGGTGACTTGGATAGTCTAAATAATGCATCAGTAATAGCTTCACTAACCATGAATGTATTGTTCAAAATCTTTGCCATTAKATAGAGTGGCAAAGAATAGAATATTCTTGATACTTTTATGGATGATATGGGAATATAGTAATAGATAATGTGGAAGCTATGTTAAAGATTAATAACTGCATATTTCTGAATCTTTTGGAATGATGTATAATTACTTTTTGAATTTAACTGAGAATAATGAACAGATGTTAAAACATTCTTAAAAAAGAAATAAAAGACAAAAACTAGAAATGAGAAGAATAACCCATATTTACTGAATCAGGGACTTCAGGCGGCACCAGAACTTTTTTGCCTGTCAATGAAGAAAAAAATGGCTGAGAATCAACCATTAAAACTCTTTATTTTTGTGTATTTGAGTCAACCCGATTGTTAAGAGTGAATTACAGCACCTAAGCATTACTACTTGGGGTATTTGCTCATTGTGACTGTGAAAGAAATAGCAAAGAACACTACATATGTCAGGAGAGAAATTATAATAGAACAGGTACAAGCCCAGAACAGAAATAGATAAAATCCCTACAAAATAGGACATAAGTAAAAGAACAAAAGTAGACCAAAATTTTTCATCAATATCTTTCATTTATTTTCTGATAGACCATTTCTTATGTGGGAAACAGAGGTCACCTTCGTAGTATTGGACATCACCCATGAATTTTTTTTAATAGTTCCACTCCCTTTTTTTAATAGTTCCACTCCTCCACTGAGAATTGCACTGAGTTGCACTGAGATACATCAGTGCATGTTACAAAGGCCATTGACCAGCTAATTCTGTATTATCTTGTCAAGATGAGTCATGGTTTATCTTCAGAACAGTTCTTTTGAATTTAGTTTTAAGGATGAATTAGATGTGATKGACCAGGCATAAATCAGTGCTGATTTGACCCTGTCACATTTGGCTGGAAGATCTCAGATACATTTTAAGCACTGAGCTAGAAGTAACAACATTTTTTCTTTGTTTCTTAAGTCCCACTGTCTCAATTTTTTCTCATTCTAACTTCCATGGTGCAATAAAAATAAGAAGATGAAATTGCAATGAACTTCAAAGACAAATACTTAGTTTCATATGTTTTCCGATAAAAGCTCTATAGCTGACCTTTTAATTTGATGCTGTTTTCCTCTTTTTTTTTTTTTTTTATTTTCTCCCTGAACATTTTACTCACAAACAGCTATTCAGAGCCAAATGTGAAGAAGATCCGTTAAAAATAAGCTGCAAGTATCATATTCACACGATCTCACTGTGCAAGATCAGTGGGCAAACAACAAACTGTTGAATGTATGTCTTTCTTTGAAGACCTTTCCTACAGATAATGCCTGAAGCGATATCAATATGGTCAAATAAAAGACAGACAACCTCTGAGGCAATGCAGTGAGACCTGATGGATCCATATTGCATAATCTTTAATGCTGAGCCTCCTTTGAGCTGCAAACGAAGTCTCTCTATATGTAGGTGAAGCATACATATCTTAGAAAGCAAAATAGACCAGAGGAGCCTGTCGTCAGCCCTGAGGAAAGGTTCATAGGACAAGTCATCTCTACACAGTTTAACTTCTCCCTCACTTTCTTCAAAATCAATCAATCAAACAAACAAACAAAAAAAAGTGGCCTTCTTTATTCTGGCAATTGAGACTAGTCCAATTCCAGGACCATGTCATTGCAAATATGTGATTGTTCATTGAGTAGGAGAGTAGAGTTATCATTAGCCAAAATTATAATGGGGATGAAGCAGATAGATAAACTTATGAAGGGCATGATCTCAGTGCCTATGTCAGAGCTCATGATCTCAGTGCCAAGCCAGGCTTCATTTAGTAGTATAAAGTGACAATTTCTGTTTCTGTAAGGCATCATTATAATTTTAGTGTTATTTACTTAACATTCAGAGCAGTTGTCATAATGTTATGACAATGTTAGATCTTCCCAGAGAAGCAGTTGCACAGTCTAAAACAGCTCTGTGTTTCATGCCAAAGGGTATTGTATAAGGGCATGAAGTGGGTATTTGAGGGTTGAAAGCCTTCCAGGGCAGTTTTTAGCTGGATAAACTCATACTTGTGCTCTTTTATGCATTCCTTTGCATATGTTTTACACTTCATGCTACCTTTTGACCAGAGCCTAGTCACTACTTCAGAGATGCCAAAGGTGGCATAGGGCAAAATTTTATCAGATTACATACCAATGTTATGTATGGTATGATTACCATACTATCCAAATCAGTGTGAATATTTGTGGCCCAGTGCTTGAGCTTTCTCAAACCTCTATTTTATGTAGTAATATAGGTACTTTATCAAGTTGAAGTATAGCTCCAGAGTAGGAGACTCCACAACCTCCCTGGGCAGCCTGTTCCACTGCTCTGTCACCCTCACAGTAAAGAAGTTGCTCCTCACCTGGAGACGGAACTTCTTRTGYTTCAGCTTATGGCCATTACCCCTCGTCCTATCGCTGGCCACCAGTGAGAACAGCYTGTCCCCTTCCTCCCTGCATTCTCCCTTCCTGAACTTATACATATTAATCATATCCCCTCTGAGCCGTCTCTTCTCCAGAGAAAACAGGCCCAGCTCACTCAGCCTCTCTTCATACGAGACATGTTCCATTCCCTTAATCATCCTGGTTGCCCTTCTCTGGACCCTCTCSAGAAGCTCCACRTCCCTCCTATACTGGGGTGCCCAGAACTGAACACAGTAYTCCAGGTGCGGCCTCACCAGAGCTGAGTAGAGGGGCAGAATCACCTCCCTTGACCTGCTGGCAACACTCTTTTCTTGTCATTACAACCTATGATTTCAAATGCTTATTAAATATTAGACTCATTACACAACTGCCCATATACTTCAAGCTCACTGCTTGTTTATATTTCTGTTGTGAGGACACACCTTTTGTAGTTTGAGGCCTGCACTAGTTTATTGAACAAACCCAGCCAAATGAAGAATTATGGTATTAGAAAGGCAACAGTGAGCAACGCTTAAGGCAACATACAAGCAGTAGCAACCACAGTTGTAATGAACCTTGTTCTTGCTTGTATAAGCTGATTGTTAAAACACTTGTTGTAATAGGCTTTTTACTTTCCATTAAGTTAAAGTCTGTTGTTAGTGAGATATACCCTCAGAAAAAGATCCACATAAGAAAGCATTTATTTTTCAAGATTAGGCATGTTTTCAGAATAAATCATATACATATGTGCCCTAGGTAGCTAGTAAAAATCAGACGTTTTTATATTATTTCCTTGGATAATGGAAAGTTTAGCTCTGATTTTAGGGTCAAATTAAGGCCAAGTAAAAATTAATATTTCCATTTCATATACAAAGATTCAGAAAAAAGAAATACAAACAGAAACATCCATAGATACATACATACTTGGAAATGTTTGCTTTTCATGGGCTCTGGAGTGAAATAAAGGTCAAAATATATAACTATTAGCCTGGTTGACATAAGAGTCGGTTATGTTGTCAAAAGGTTAGATTTTACCAAAACTCAAAAATATGCGTTCTTTCAATTTCTACTTCCAAAACATTTGATTACTTCAACTCTGAAATACCAAGAATGAAAAATTTCATCACACCTTCCTTCCAGAATGCTATTATTTTTTATAATGAGTCACTGCAGATGTGCCTTCTTTTATTTTATAGGATTTAACATGATGTAGTCTTGGGTAAAAGATACTGACTTTTCGTGTTGCCTAAAGAAATTTAAAACTATGATATCACTTTTCTCTGAGGCATTTTAAGACTTTTTAATAAAAGTGGATTGCAGTTTATCTTTTTGTTGTTAAAGCAGCTGTGGATGAAACATCCAACTTTTCTGTGTTGCCTTTGGGAATTGTGTCTATAACACATTTCCAAAAGTTGGGTTTAATGTATTGAGCTATCTAAATTGTTTTGAAACTATCACACCAGATACTTCATGACAAGGAGACAGGAGAAACAAATATATACATATATTTTCATTGGAAAAAGCCTTAATATCTTGACATTTATATCCTTTATGGGAACAGTACTGAACAAATCTTTAGTCAATATTTATTCTATTCCTCATAATGGAAGTTATTTATATTTGTGAGTTAGTGACAGGATGTCAGTCAACTTAACTCTTTCACAACTTCACTGTATGAAAAATTGACAGTTCTTTAAGTGAAAGGGATCAAGTAAACAAATCATAAGACTTTTCATTAAAATATAATCAAATAAAAAGATCTAGGGCTACATATTATGTCTAAGTATATAAAAATATGCCTATAATTACACAACAGTCTCTGAGTGAACATTTTCTTTACTGCTGGCAGGAGTTTACTGCAAGTCATAATATACGGATAAGTCTTGGAAGACTGTTTAACCTCACTTTGGGTTTTGGGAAGCAGGTTGCGGCACAGTGTATCTACTTTGACTGTTTTTGTTTACATAATACATTGCTGTATATTTGAAAATACCTGAAAGCAGAGGGATATTATGCCTTAATTTGGGAAGCAGGAGAAGAAGAAAAGTTTCCAGATATAAAAAGTCATAGGTAAAAGACAGGAGAGAGAACCACGGCAAAAGTATCTGGAAGACTACCAGCTCTGTAGAGAAAAGACCTCACTGAGTAATTAGAAGTAAAAAGTCAAGCCTCAGAAAAAAAGCATCAACACAAAAATTAAAGGGATTAGAGGGGGTCTGTGCAGAACTTGTGACAGTTCAGGCCTCTGAACTGCATAGATCCAAGCCTGGAAGAAAGAAATCACATTACAAGATACAATGGGCAGTGTTACAGTCATATGAACTGTTATTTCTACTTTATCTTCTCTAAAGATTTTGAGTTTTATTTATTTGAACATTTAAATATACTAGTTCAATTCAAATAAAACTTGACTTTTTGAGTTTCTATACTATACTGCATACTATATGGCAGATTCATCTCCCAGCTTTTCCTGCTTAGTTTTCTTTCACATAGGTCCTTTCTCTGATGTTTCTGGGTAAGACCAGAGCTTGCAATCAGCCAAACTGTACTCAACATCTAAGATTAATGCAGAATTTCTTCCATAGAGCAGTTTCCATAACTGCTAGGAGAAAAAGAGTGCATGTTTACAGTTTAACTTTTCAGAAGGTATAAGCATAATCCGATTGACATCAGCTTTTAGTGGTCAACAATATGTGGAGTTTTTAATATCAGGGTTATACAGTGCATCAACCTTAGAATGGCTGGAAGCTTTTTGGACAGATAAGCTTTAACTCTCCAAATCATTGTACTGAAATTAGATACTTATGATAAGAGTAAAATTTGTTGTGTTATGTTATTTACAGAAAGTCCCCTATGTTAAAAATTTCAGTAATTGCTAAAAGCACCACAAGATTATAATACATTCCTTTCTTCACATCATCATTTTTTGTTTGCTTATCCTAGCCTGCAATAGTGAAAAGCATCAGACAAATTGAATAGTACTGTTATTTGGATGAAGAAGAAGTAACCTATGGAAATGGAAATTCTGAGGGATAATTCCCTACATGGAAGTAAAATATCTACAAATATGAATTGATTGGTCCCTACTTAAATTGAAAACTCCTCACTATTTCTAAAATTACGTTTTCCTTATTAAGGCACTCTGCAAGACAAGTAGCCTCACTTTCTCAGTATGCCTTCAACATTAATTGACACTAATTATTTAAAATTAGTAAAGTAGCAAAAAATCTTTAAAAATTAGTTAAATTAGTAAAAAAATTTTTAAAGTAAAGTATTCTTAATGACTGCATATTATAAAACTAAGTTGCATAATGTTGTTTTTGGATATTAAAAAAGAAAAAAGGAAAAAAGAAAAACAAAAATCAGTCACGTATAGTCTCTCAGTTTTCACCTGGATACTGGTACTCCATTTGTTAATGCTGATTAAAGTAATTATTGCCCTTCTGAAAGTTTATCATAGGCCTATATATGCTGACGCAGGCCCAATCTTAGTATGGACAGACACATACTCTTTCCTATAACTCATCTATTTGCAATGTAAACTCTTAAACCTTTTTTTTTTTTTTTTTTTTTTTTTTTTTTTTTTTTTGCTGAGAGTTGCAACTTTGAGGAACTTTTTCTGCTGATATACAAGATTTCCTGGTGGTGTTATTAGCGTATTGAAATGAAGTTGTGATTAATGTAGAAAGCTTTGGAAGCTAAGAAATTAAGAAGATTTCATTGTGATTTCATCGTCTTGACAAATATATATACACACATATGAAGTGCTTTGAAATAGCCCRAATAATGGAGGAACAAAGCAAAACTCAAGAAAATATTCATCCTATTGAGCTTTAATTTGTTTCCAGATGCTGGCACTATGATGTAAAAGAGTCTTTTACTTTTGTTTGTAGTACAAGTCTGCTAGTCAGCTTTGGTCAAGTCAGTTTTCTGTAGCTCCTGATTCTCCTAGCCAATACAGATAATGATCCTGACCTCCTTTCTAAAATACTTTGCGAACTTTGGGTGAAAAGTTCTCCCTAAAAGCTTAGTAGCTTTCTTGTTATATCCATTATACAGTAAAGCTATTCAATGTCAATAAATCTATATAGCAGAAGGAAAATGAGGTCATATGACCATCAGTACTATGTGGTAATTGCACTCAGAAGTGTCCAATTGAATGTTTAGTCCAAATGAACCCATATTTAGTATGGCTTCATATTGTTGTTGAAAGTTTGATGCACTGTGTCTTGAACTTCCTTTGATTATGATTCTGCAGTAAGACTTCCTGAAAACTTTTCAATTCATTGGCCACTTCCCCCAAGGGATTCATACGGATTGGATAAGAAAAGAATGACATCGACAGTGTATAATGAAACTCTATCCAGGATGTCCAATATTTTTATGCCTTCAACTCTGTTATTGTGTTGGATTCTTTGACTGATTTGCTCCAGAGTTATGGTAAAAAGGAAGGGCAAAAGGGGATATCATTGCCTTTTGCTGCTAGACAAAGTAAAGACTTCTGAGCGACATCCATTATTTCTTGCTGTAGATTCCAATACAATGTCCTTATTTGAGAAAGTTTTAGACCATTAGTTGAGACTCCGAAACTTTCATCAAACAGCTCCCCTTCATCCAATCAGAGGTTTCTTTATCATATAAGGCTAATAAATAAATTATTATTATTATTTCTCCTATTATTTCTCTTTTGCAAAGTCCTTCAACCTAACCTAATTTGTGAGTTTCATCRGCCATTATAATGACACTTCCTGTAATATTCTCCTTCTTCCTTTAGTCTTTACCATGCCATCTCTGCTCATTTATTTCAAGCATATACTGCTTTTGTCTTACTTTAGAAAACTGTTTTATTTGATGTTGGAAAAGATCGAGGAATGCACATAAGTAAATTCCTCAAGTTAGGTTAGCGGCTGTGGAGGGCTAGTTTTAAACCTGAACTGAGGTTTAAGAACAATCTTTAGTCCTTGGAATTTAACTTCCAATTAACTTAATACAGCTATGTAGTTCAATCAGAATCCAGTAGAAAAGAGGTAAGTTAACTGAATTAATGTTCTTGGCTAAGTTGTAAATACATCTTTATATCCTTGTCTATCATTTTCCATACTTATGAAATATTTAATCTTAAAATAGTTCCCTTATGAAGAGAAGGTGATACACTGCTCTGGTTTTGAAGGAGATATATTTGAATTATTTCTATTTGTTAGATACATTTTTTGTTATTATTATTATCATTACCTGTATTTTCACCTTTTGGACCATGAGCTTGACGTTAAAGGGAGTAGCAGTTAACTTAAAAGTTAAAAGAACGCGATTCTATAATGAACACTCTTATTATTGTTCATAAACTCTAGAACAATTGAAAAGAAATGTTTTGGTTCACTAGGTCAGTACTAGACTGTCTTAAAGCTAAAGGTGATTTACAATGAATAAAAGCATTTTAAAATAGCTTTTGCATGCCTATTGCAAATGAAGATATATATGCTTTTCAGTGACTTTAGCAGTAATAAGTAAGTTAGTGCAAAATTAAATGGTTGCATAATTGTTAGTCTTGCAAATGAATCATCATAACATTATGTAATGCATTCAAAAAATTCTACTAGAGATTAAATTAATTGGGTATTTTAAATATAAGTGCTTCTTGAGTACAAGTGACTTTGGTCATTTAACATGCATAAAGTCATGGTAGAGCCTTGTAGATAAAAAAAAAATCAAATAAGCAAATCTTACTAAGGCTGTACTTAGCTCCTGTTTGAATTCAAAGAAGCTACTTGTTTGAATAAGACATAATGGAATGCAAGGGTTATAAAATATTAGAGAAACAACAACAAAACAAATTCCATTTTAATATCCTTACTGTGTGTTTCTTTAGCTCTGCTTCCCAAGCTTTTTTACTCTTGGTTTTGTTTTCCAGGATACATTTTATTCTAGTGGAAGATAACAGAGGTTTACATTAGTATGAACCACACATTTGAACTCTAATGTACATTAGGAAAAGCAGAGACAAATGATCTTGTGATGGATACCCACATAGCTTTATTAACTGCCAGTTAAAGTTCCAATAACTATCACATTGCACTAAACTCTATTGTAACAGCAAATCACAAAGCCTGATATACAAATGCCAAAAACATACAATTTTTACATTACATACATAGTAATGTATAGTACAATAGTAACATACAAGATAAAAAATAAACTGCATTTCTTTTCAGTTCAAACTAAAAAAATACATTTTTTCTAGGAAAATCARAATGCAGTTTGCCCATTCTGCATTACTCTTTTGTAGTTTAGTGAATCACCAGCCTGTAACCTTTCATTACTCTTCAAGYATAATTTATCATTCATCAAACAAATGCTGCCAAGCTGTGCATTTATCTGTTTTAGAGACTTCAGAAGTTGAGTTAAACCTACTATGCACTTTGGGTTTTTATWTTAATTAATATATCTCATGTATCAGAATCATTCACTTTTCAAAGGCTTGCTCAACAGTCTACAATATTGCACAGATGTGATTTTAATGTAAACAATACTAACAGTATCAAGGTGCCATAAAAGCTGGAGGAAAATATTTAACAGCCATAAGATTTTCTATAAGATCAAGCAATCTATCTATCTATCATTTGACGCATTTTCTTTAYATATTATTTTTAGACATAGAAGTGTTTTAAGACAAATCATTCCAATTCAGTTTTTGTCAAGAAATGACTTGTATTTGAAAAACTGATAAAACCTTACATGACAAGAAACTCACTAGTTGAAGTCTCTGTTTTCAGTTATTTTAATATGTTGGCACAGGTGTTGCAATCACTGAAAAAAAAATCAGTTCTTGACCATAATACAATTAAAATAAATAAATAAATAATACGGTTGATGCAGTCAGAACTCTTTTGAGATTTTAGGCAAAGCTCACACTGAAAAGGCAGTTCCAATACTCTTTCAAAAAATGTAGTCTGTGATTCCTTCACCTTTGCATTTCACACATTACAGGGAAAGAAGGAGGATAAAGCAACTTACTCATGGGTAAATTCTTTACCTAGATCTATTTTAACACCAAACTGGAGAAGCGTTTCCAAAATTCATTGTTTGACTGCTATTTGCAACTACTATAAGTTATGTCTACACTGCTCATATTGTTTGTCCTCTTTCTTGATGAGCTATCCACATGATGGATTTCAGGCTGTCATATCACAAAGATAAATTAGGAATTTCCACACTGACAAGAGGTATCCAAACTCCTTCGATATCCRTCACAGATCCTTTTAAATGCCTCTGATGTTCAAAATATTTAGCACTACATGTCTTTGAAAATTTTGACTAAAATAATTGATTCAAAAAAACACATTTCCTAATAAAATAGGCCCGAACATTTTATTTCATATTAAAATTTGGAGAAGACCAATGGAATATATCAACCTTTTTGAGTCCTTTGAATGAATCCCTTGAAGCCTTGAAATATTTGATTTTATACATTTATTCCATTTGTGGAAAAAAGGACAGGCCACTTGGGAGAAATACAGGAACGTT
>NW_020454561.1:1254496-1300509 GCF_003342845.1 Nothoprocta perdicaria
GAGAGGTTGTGGAGTCTCCTTCTTTGGAGATCTTTAAAACCCGCTTGGATGCAGCCCTGTGCCACGTGCTCTAGGTGACCCTGCGTGAGCAGGGGGGTTGGACTTGATGACCTCTGAGGTCCCTTCCAACCTTCGGCATTCTATGATTCTATGATTCTATGATTCTATGATTCTATGATTCTATGATACATACAGATTGAAACACAGGAAGTTCAATCTCCATATGAGGAAGAACTTCTTTCCTGTGAGGATGACAGAGCCCTGGAACAGGCTGTCTAGGGAGGTTATGGAGTCTCCTTCTCTGGAGGTGTTCAAAACCCGCCTGGATGTCACCCTTTTCACTGTGCTCTGGGTGTCCCTGCTGGAGCAGTGCAGTTGGACGAGATGATCTCTAGAGTTCCAACCAACCTCAAAAGTTCTGTGATTCTGCGATTCTGCAAATCAACTCAGACAGAAGACTCTAGGAACTGTAGGTAACAGATCTATCTCTGATCTAAGTAGAACTTTTTAAAAAGTGAATATATTCTGATAAAGTAAGAAGAATATGAAAGTGAAGAAAAACTGCAGAATTAAACTATAGCTACTAAAATATCATGTGCGTTTTTTTACAAAGCTTTTGTTTCTTGTGTTATATGCTTTGGATCCTACCCAAATAACAAATTTTAATTAATATATTTATTTGTTTGCATTMATTTGTATCTCCTTCAGCCATTTCATTTTGGCTGCTTATTAAATACTATTTCTGTTATTATATTTTAAAAATCAGTGGCCTAATTTCAACTGTGATTTATTAGTGGTTCAGCCATACAATGCTTCGTGATGAACAATAGATCTTCAGAAAGATTGAAGTTTTGGTTCTGTGAAATTGCACAGGAGAATAGTTGCTGTGTAATCTTTTCATATGGCATAACATTTATTACATATACTTATATTACAATTATATTTTATATCTAAAATTAAGAGGATACAAAAYCTGCTTTAATTCTTTCTTTCTACACACATAGTCAGGACAATGCTTTTGAATGAAACTCCTCATAATTGATGAGAGTAGGATTTGCTTCACTGGCATRGAGATTGAAAATGTTCATGATAAAAAAAACATTTCTAATGCTGTTAACACTATTATATTTGAGTGACTGTTGGTCTGTTCTTCGCCTGTCTTTGAAGAACTTAAAAGTCATGTGGATCTACTAAACATAGTTCGGTTAGTAACAGGTTTTCCTTTACAGTATTTGGAGAGGTTCACACAACAAGGCAAAAGATAAAAAATGCTTTGTTTGTAGGTAAACCTTTTTTTCTACCCATCATGGAGATGTATTTAAAAAAATAAAATAAAACTTCCAATAGTTTATCTGCATACACTTACAAAAGTGACAATTCATTGAATTTAAGGTTCTTTTATCTAATAAATGCTACATTTGATTCATTTCCATGACTATAGGGAATTATTTTTGTAGAATCTTGTCCATACACTTGCTAGGCTGTTTAAGACTTAATACATTTGGCACCTAAACTCCAAACCAAATTCAAATTATATTCTTTCCCAAAGTAAGCATTTCATCTCCAGGGTTACAGTTTAGAAAATATGTTAGAATTAGGCATTGTAGAAGTCCAACTATTTGCCCTGAAACCCTGTGCATGCAGGGTCTGTAATCTTTAAATACAGCAAGATACTCTGGGATTCTGATTAGGTAAGTAGTTTCACTACTGTATATCTCAGTTCTGGTGTTCATAACACCTTTTAGAGTAGGAAGCTGGGAACATAAATCAGTTCTGAAACACCATTGGTAAGAGATATCTTTGGAATTGAAAATGCCAACCTTTTATTTTTCTTTTTTAATCTGATTCAAAATTGAACTTTAATTTCCCATATATTGTAAACCTCATGTTTTGTGCAGATCTATTAAAATACCATTTAAAGAAAAAAAAAGTAGAAATTCATGTATTCCTTCCTTTTTATTCTATTTTAGTTAATGCTCTGACCATGACTATGTGAAAGTGTAAAAGTTCTTTGTCGTATATTGGACAGTGCTTTGTAATTYAAAATATGGGCTTTACACTCTGTTGATATTGTTAATATCTTGGATGTCAGCATAATTAAGTAATGGCTAGACACAAGAACTGGATATGTCGCACAAGGAGCTTAGTTGTAATTAATGCCATGTTGCCAAAATTAGGAACAGGCTGGTCTTAAGAAAATGATGACTAAATATAGAGCATTATGCTTTAACAATCAATTCACAATGCATTCCACAAAGAATATCAAGATTTTTAATGTTTACCTAGCCACTGGGTGTCACTATTCATTCACTTTTAATTTGGAACAATATAGTAATGTTTGTGTTTGTTTGTTTGCATTATAATTTTAGATAGAATTCTTTTTTATGGGGTAGGTTACTTCATAAGAAAACAATTAAGGGCAAATAAGTCACCTTAGAAATAAGTACATAGGGAGCAGTAAAAGCTCTACTGAAAAAATCTTGGTCAAGATATTTGAATATAGTGTTCATATCATAGTTTACAGGGTAGTCAACAATGTAATATGTAACTAGTCGGAGCATCTAAACTTGTATGATTCAAGAGGAATAGGTAACTTATTCCATTACGGCTTCTGCAAATTGGTTTCACAGAATCATAGAATGGTTAAGGTTGGAAGATCACCTACTTCAACTCCCCTGCTCAAGCAGGCACACCTAGAGCATGGGGCACAGGGTCTCATCAGGCAGGTTTTGAAGACCTCCAGAGAAGGAGACTCCACAACCTTCCTGGGCAACCTGTTCCAGGGCTCTGTCATCCTTACAGGAAAGAAAGTCCTCCTCACCTGGAGATGGAACTCCCTGTGTTTTGACTTACACCCTTTGCCCCTTACCGTATCACCGGCCACCACTCAGAAGAGTTTGGCCCCTTCATCCCTACATTCTCCCCTCAGGTACTTATACATATTGATCAGATCTCCTCTCAATCTTCTCTTCTCCAGGCTAAGCAGGCCCAGCTCACTTAGTCTTTCCTCATAAGACAGATGCTCCAGTCCCTTACTCATCTTGGTTGCTCAACACTGGACCCTCTGTAGAAATTCTACATTCCTCCTGTACTGGGGAGTCCAGAACTGCACCCAGTACTCCAGATGTGGCCTCACTAGAGCTGAGCAGAGGGCCAGGATCCCCTCCCTTGACCTGCTGGCAACACTCCTCCTGATGCAGGCCAGGATCCCATTGGCCTTCTTGGCCACAGGAGCAATCTGCTCATTGTTAACTTGTCAACCAGGACTTCCAAATCCCTCTCCATGGATCTGAAGTGAGTACTTTTGTGTTTCAGAGTTTTGTGAGTAAAGCATATTTTTACCGTTATTCTTTGGATGGATATTAAGACTAACAGGTAACCAAAATTAATATCAAGAATGACTCCAGAAATGTAAGTAGATAATCTGTGTATCCTACACAAGATGTTTTTACACTATAAGACCTATGTACCTGATTCATGGCAGGGTTTCCCCTTTCTAAGAGTTAGGAGAAAAAAAAGAGGATACAAAACCTTGTCTCCCTCCTTTCATTTTTCTTTATGAGCATTTATTGATCTTCAGAAAGAAGTGACAGACATAATCTATTTTTTTCCATAAAAAATCCTGAATGAAGAGATTTGAAATGAAGAGATGAGTGAAGGATATGGAATGAAGGAGAATGAAACTCCTTTTCCATATTTTTTTCCATAGAAACTCCTGAAAGAAGAGATTTAGCTCCTACTATCCCTTTGGAGGTGAAGATAGAAGGCCTAGCTGGCTCTGTAATCTGGTTCTTCATCATAAGCTCTTAAGGAGGAAGCATAAGTGATTTCAGTAAACTAATTGTGCTCTTTAGGAGCGTGATGTTGCATACCTCATGACATTCTGAAAGTACATATAGTAACATGGGACTCACAGTGTAGAAACTGCTGTGGTGGATGTGAAATGCTCATAGCTGCAATATTTAAAGAAAATAAGCGACATGATTAAGACATTTCTTAATAAGTACTGTCAGAACATCCTGCCTAATAAAATAACTCCTACATCCTTTTCTTTGAATTAAAAAGATGTTCTTACTGGAAAAAGAAAACAAAACAAAACAGTTGAGTTGTGGAAAAAGTGATTAATATCTTGTGGGTTTTTTACCATAGAGGGGTTGTTTTCTGAACATCTGTTTTTCATAACTGTGCGTGTTTTATCAAGGAGGAAATTACCTCCTGTGAAAGGCCATTCAAAAAAACAATTAAAAAAAAAGTAATGCTTTTTATTTTTTATTTATTTTTAATCATTTTATGATGCCAGCTTCGTGGTAGATAAGCAACTGTTTTGAATTTATCAAATCGGTAATATGTTTATAACTCAGCTAGTGATCCAACAAACAGTGTATAGCTCAAAACTTCGTGAAGTGTCTATTGAATTTTAGATAGTTTTAACAAACAGCACTATTTTAGGCTTCTGTGTACTGGAAGCCCTCAATACACTCTCCACAGCAGATATATATTCACATGAGACTATTTTCAAGTTTGATGCTTTTATATTTTTRGAGGAAAAAATCTTCAAAAACATGCTATGCCAAACTAAAAATGGTTCTAAAACTTCTCTTTTATAATTTCTTCTGCAAAAGGTGAACTAGGGCTAAATTTGCCACCCTTTCCAGATATCTACTTGTACCATCCAGCTGTATATTAATTGCTAAAAAATCTTACCTGTTTACATCTATATCATTCAATACATTTACCCCTCAAAAAATGTGTTGAACACATACTCTTTGTAATCAGAAATGCCTTCTAACTTAGAGCTAATATGTTTTTTATAGACCTTATTAAAACAAATGGATTGTTGATATTTTCACCTTTGAAATAGTGATTTTAGAAAATGGGGCTGTTAAATGGTTTTGTCGATTAGAATAAAGCTTCATAATCAGAAGAGCTAGTTGTGTATGGCATGTGCTAAATAGCTATATTAAAAGATAGAAAAACATCGCTTAGTTGTTGATGATTAGTTACTTCTTCTTGGTAATATGTTTTGTAAACTGGAATTCTGATGAGATCCATCTGATGTTTGAAATCAGATTATTGGTTGTACAGCTGTTGTACAGCTTTAACAGAGGGTAGTATGAAAAAGAAGTACTAATACCTGTGTAGTTACTGAAGCCACCCTAATGACTACTCTGTCCAGCCATCTACTTACTTAAATCAGAAAGAGTTTGTGTGATTTCAGTGATCTTTCTCAAGTAGAGAAAGTTGTTGTGCTGAGCAAAGCAGTTATATTTTCTTAGACTCTTTTAGAAAAATATTTAATCAACTTTGAATTCACTGTTGAATACTACAGGCAGTAGGTATGTTTTCAGAATAACATATAGATATGTTCTTTCTATGCCTGTTCACTCAAGGCATAGAGGATATTCCATCCTATAYGTACATATAAGAAAAAACATGTATCATATGACCATACAGTGATTAACAGAGAAGTTCATCTTCGTTTAATATCTGAAAGAAATGTACACACCTGAAAAAAAACCAACATATTATGATCATATATATTTGCTATTAAACTTCTCTTTCCTACTTTTTTTCTCTCTTTGGCACATGTACACACAAGTGCATGCRTGCAAATGTACTTTTCTTCCTTCAGAAGAAGGAAGTTACCAAGTGAACTATTTTCTTTGCTTAAAAATGTATCAGAAGCACAAAAGGAAGAAAGTATGCCAGAACACCTGTCTTTATATAATGAAACATGTAAAGTCATAATGAAATGGATCACACTTTGCAATGGAAAGGCTCTTCCCAGTGACTCAGGAGCCCTTCAGGCCATTGCAGTGTTGGTGCATACTGTATTATCAGATTTATGTCACTCTCATCAGATAGTCCACTTGAAGTAGCCTTTGAGCTAAAAGTAAGACATTGAGTTGAAGGAAGCAGCAATTTAAAGTTATTGGCATAAAGATAATTAGAGACTGGCAGGTATCCAGTGTCATTAAGAGGAAGTTGCTGTAGGGCAAATGCAACAACTGTTGGTTTTTTGCAGTGTGCAAACCATGGATCTAACTTCATTCAGATTGGTTTTATTTTTAGCTTACATCTGCTTCCTAACATCCTGAGATTTCCAAGAGCTGTTTTGAACTTGGACTTTTCCAGTTTTATGTTGTTTAAACCAAATTCTGAAAGGGATATTGGAATGCATCTTCTTTAGTGACAGGCAAGAACCATATTTAATTTTCTAACAGATAGATTTAATATCCTAATGTATATATATTTTTTTTCTACTTTCCTATTGGTATATATCTACAAGTTAACTTTTTCTTTCTCTTCCTTCCTTTGCAGGAATGACATCTCTTCCAACCTTCGGCATTCTATGATTCTATGATTCTATGATTCTGGTAGTGAAGGACATTGGATGCAGAAGAATAGAGAGAGAGAAAAAAAGACAAGGAAAATCTTATTTTTCAGTCCAGCCTTTACAGGGTCAGGGGCTGTGGCAGAACTCAGCATATGTTGGCTACACAGTTTGCTCAGGTAATTCTGTGGTAAGGCTGTGCATTTGTGTACATACATGTATATTTGTATATTCATATATGTGCAGAGGTATGTATGCTATATATATAGGTATATTCTAGTATATACATACTAGTCATATCATGAGTAAATAAGTTACCAAGAAAATCAACTATTTCCTAATCTAATTACTTGCTATGGAATCCTGCAATTTTTGGTGCATCTGAGGCATCACTTTCAATATAGAAACTCATCTTATGTGGTAACACTAAGAGTCACTGTGTCCTAGGGCACAAACAAAAAATATTTGGTTTCCATCATCTGGATATTTTCCTAGCTATGACTTTAGACAACACATCATGTGAAAAAAAGCTTCCCAGTACTGATGTGATTATTCCAAGCTAAGCAAGCTGCAAGATCTAGTTCAATACAAAATATTTGAAGACTAGAAGTGATTTTCATCAAAGTAAGATTTTCTGCTGCCTGTTGAATTTATGTCTGTATATATTTTTTTTTTCTAGTGTAGATTATAACAAAGAGAAATCTGTGGGTGATTAGGTTTATTATTATTACTTTGTGAATTTTTGCTGGGGATGTGGGGTCATTTTTTTTAGTTAAAATCTTTCAAAAAACCTCCTTTACATCCCCTTCCTATTCCCCTCTGGAGCAGCAGTCAGGAACTTGTGGCTCAGAGTCAAGAGCAAAGTGTAGACAAATGAGTGATGCCAGGGCTTAAACCAAAGTCCTCATGAACAGATTGTCTAACAGACTGGAGCAATAATCTTCAGAGCCACCATGCTGGCTTGCAGATTGCTGTTTTAAGTGGCTTTGATTATTATGGTTATTTGGCAGCAGTTCTTAAAATGGAGTTTGGGCCGCAGAACCCAGCTGTACTACCTGAGCCTAATTGAATTCTCCTGGATGAGGAGCAAAAGAGGAGAAGAAATTTCTTTGGTTAAAACTAAAGTCAAGAGAACAACATAACTAGTTTAGTGTCAACTCTTGTTTCCAAGCAAGGAATATGCAACTGATCAAATCCCCAATGGAAAATAAACTAATTGGTAATTTACACTAAAAAAAAAAATTAGTTTAAAACTACTTTGACTGTTATTTATGACTCTAAGGATGTTCTACAGCATATCGATTTCTACAGCATATCGATTGTATTGAGAGATACATTCAGTATTGAGAAAGCTGATTAAAAGAGGAATTTTATTGATGAAGCATTGAAGCACTGCGTGTGTAACCACCTTTTACTGARAAACAGACGGGAGAGCATACGGCACCATAAAATAAAGAAAAAAAAATGCATAATTAAAGGTCTCGGGAGCTCTACAAGAACAAAATGGTGACTAGCAGAACTGACCCAGCATATGAAATTAGCCCAATAATATAAATGTTTATGTTGTTACTGTCCTTTAAAGATGCATATAGGTGTGAGAAGGATTATGGGCCATATGTACATCACTGAGGAGGACTGCAAAGAGATATTGCTGAGCCAAGTGTTACTGCATGGAATCTAAAATCAGAAAACTGTTCATCTGACTGGCTCCCTCCTTTTTTTCAGGATTCCATGTCGACATGGAATGATCAATCAAAGCAGACCATAACCTGATTTGCAGATACAAAGAAATAGTTTATCATGTAACTGTTAGCAGAGGAAATTGTTGAAAATATAACTCAGTGGCACTATTAAATAGWAGACTGAGAGAAAAACCAACAGATGATGGATATAATAATAATATAGACATATGCTGGTATTTCATGTCTTTTCAAATGTATCCTGTTCTCAAAACGGGTGACCTGAAAAGTCTAGGGTAAAATTCTGTACCTCTGTAACCCTGAAGTGAAATAAAAGGATATACTTTACTGCAAGCAGTTCACCTATGCATCCTAAGTATTATATCTAGTCCCTTATACAGACAGAGCAATAATCGTATTGCAAATGTGATCTCACAAAAATGAAAAAGTTATAGCTTGAGTTAGACCAAAAAAATCTTCTATTACTAAAGGCTTTTAGTAGAAAAATATCTGCTTAATATCGGCTTAATTACTGTACACCACTAATCTGAATATCAAAATAAAAACATAATGCCAAGTCAGATAGTTTGGCAGCCAATCAGAGAGGCTATGTCTTTGTATGTAAATACTATTGATTTGAATTGCATGAAAATGCCTACTGGCTAAATGCGATGTACTTAGCTTGGATTGAACGGGATTTACTGAACAATCATTGGCTTTGAACCGGATAAGAATGTGACTTTACAGTGCATAAGAATATGAGTGTACATATTTGCTCTTTATCATAATGTTAGTCTCATACTAGAAAAAAAAAAATCTGTAACACTGTATTTATTAAAATAGCTCTTCATCAGAAGATTGTCTTTAAATATATACCCTGGATCTCAGCACCGAGGAATCCTGACTCAAAAAAGATGGAAATGTTTTAACAAATTATGATGGGATATAGAATTGTATATACTGGCACTGACGAATGTCACACAAGCCAGCATCTTAAAAAAATGAGGTAATATTCTACCGTGGGAAAAAAAAAAATCTGTTTTTTTTTTCCCAACGGATTTTTAAATGGCTGAAAATGTTGTATGTAAATAAGAAAATTCATGTCTTTSAGGACCCTGTATTATATTATCAATGGAAAGAAATGTTACATAAGATTTGTAAACCATTGATTTCAAACAAAATATAAGGTTAGCTTTGAAATACAAAAAAACATGGACAGTACTCTATGTCAAGTAAGGTAGATAAAGTCAGAATTTTCTTTCTTTTACCCAGTAGAAAATGAGCAGCAATTCTGTGGCATAGGGGAGAAGTCGATATCAAATAGGATCAGAAAGCCTATAGCATCTAGATGAACAACCTGTAAACTTGTTTAACATGATACCCCCAGGGGCAATTCTGAATCTGCTGACACTACTTCCTCTGGAACATGCAAAAGAGCTAGATGCTATTGCTAAAGCATTTTYCACAGCTTGATGTATATTTGGGTGTATGTCTAAAATAAAAGTACAGATCATAACCTGTCTCCAATGGTATGTCTGCCATTTACATCAATGGCAACAGGACAAAATTGAACAATGCCTTAATACAAATGTTCATCATTCAGAAGAGAACACTTAAACTAATAAAATAATTAGGAAGGCTAAGAGTATGATTATGTCTATATATTTTGTTTTTCCTCAGAAAGAAACAGTTATCTCTTTACCAGAGAATAGATATTATGAGCCTAAGTTTTTCAATGCTGTGAATACAAATRTATTTGGATACTTACATAGGTACTATGAAGGATATTTTCCAACTAAAGTGTTTATCATGGAATAGTGGATGGCTCACAAAGTTAAAATTTCCTATATTTTCATCTGTAAGCATTAAAGAATGGAGTAAGATAAGGACTCTTTCCAATGTTAKTATTTCTATTTATTAAGGATAAAATACCTTAACAAAATTTTCTATAAAGTGCAATGATGAAAAATCATTTGCTTTTTATTTTTACTGCATTACATATGATAGCAAAAAGCCATATTTTCTGAGATGGAGCCTACACTGTTAAAGAAGCTCCTGTTCTAATTACACTTCTCAAAGGCTCTCATAATAGTTCACCATGAACTCCTGGTATGAGTGAGGAGCTTAGAGTGCTCTGAGTGGCAGATGGTCTCCATCATGCCCTTTTTTTCCATTCTCTCTCTCTCTCTCTTTTTTTTTTTTTTTCGTTGAAAACTTCAGAAATTAAACTCTAGTGGGAAAAGTCTAGAAAAAGAAAAATTCTGGCAGTTTTGCATCTGCATTAAAATTAGCTCAAGAGCCATATCTGTATGCAGATGAAGTCAATGGGAGCCGCAAGTATGCAGAATTTGGCCTTAAAAATAGTTCTGTTGGCGATAATACTGATTATTCTTGTAATTTTCCTTTCTTTGGAATAGCATTTCCATTTCAGACATGCCTCATGCATGGAATAATTCCGTCAGTTAATACAGATCACATTGTAAAGGAAAAAATATATAGTTTTCTCCTTATCTTTAAGTTACTCAAGGCACCATAACACTTATCTTGGTTTGACTTTCCTGATCGGCATTTTTCAGCTGACCAACACAGATCCTGGCCTTAAAAATAAAATTTGATTATTGTTTTGTAGGACAGGATATTTATCCAGTTAGTAGTCTGAAACCCAGTTTTCAAGGAAATCTGAATTAGTATGAGATGTTGATTCCACACTACTTCCCTTAATGATGCCCCCATACTCCAAAGCTCTAACAGAAACTCTAGTTAAAAAGATGTTTAAATAGAAGATCAATATTAGCTTTTGCTCTACCTAAACAATAGAAAACTGAACAAAGTCTACTCATTAAAACCTTCCTTTTTCTTCTTAAACTGTGGAAAATGTGTATTTAGTAATTATTCCACTTATACTACATGGCAATCCTTGTATGATGTAAATTTCAGACTGCCAAGAAGCACACAGAAGAAAAAAAAAATCTCTGCAGTAGTAAAATGTAGACATTCCCAGAGGAGATTTTCCCCAAAATACTTGCATTATTTATATTAGTATCTCTTAATTTGAGAGTCGATGATAACTGGAAAGAGTGTGCATCTGATTCAGATTATTGCCTCTGTCTACTAATATAGCTCCTGTTTCAGTACACTTTTTCATTTTGGTTGTTTTTACAGGAAGAGAGGATACTTAATCCTCTAAAATCTATTTCATTGGAGCAGTAATCAAAAACCAAAGGGCCAAGCCAAATCTTCACTAGTAGGTCTATTACGAGGACCATTACTCTCATATCTCAATTCCTTTCCACAGATCTACAGATCCAAAAATGCCATAAGCCTACTTAAGAGTGCAATTCAGTCTGTGAAGTTTCGAGATTGGTAGATTGCACTTTGGGAGGTTGTTTGATAGTAGATTGGATTTTATAGGCATGCAGATAGTTCTGGTTATCATTTTCATCAYATGCTGACTGTGGAATTTACTATATAAAATTATCTGAATGTATTTGGTAGGAAAAAAGAATGGTGCTAGCATTATAGGATAATAAATCTGAAAAGTGGAATGAAGTATATCTTTCAACATAAAAAGCTAAAAAGATCTGCATCAAAAGGGGCCAACACAACAGAAACATCTGAAAATTTAACAGTGAAGCTGTATAGACACAGCCATTCAACTTCAATAATATTAATGTTTGGCACAACCACTTGTTTAAATATATGTGTATGCTATAATTGCATTTTGAACTAAAAAAATAGTGATATGTATGAAAAAAAAATCAGAGATTTTAGGGAACCATGCTAAGAATTTTCATCATCCTTCCTGTTTACAATTTACTAACATATATTAAATACAGCTATCATATATTGGGTAGATACATTGAGTAGTAGAAATAAAAAGTAATAGTCTAGCAGTGTCTTTAGAAAGTGTCTTTAGAATTTTTTTAAAGTCTTTTAAAAATATTCTATAAACAAAAGATATAGTTAGCATCTTTTAGATCTTTTTAAAAGTTAGCAAGTTTTTATAGTTAACATCTGTAATTAATTTAAATTATTGTAAAAAAATTTTAATTGTACAACAACTTCCGTACRCTTTGCATACACCTTATTTTTAATTTAAAAGGCTCTCATGGCAGTTATAGACCTCAGAAAAGAATGGTTTCTAGAGGAAAAAWTGTAGACTGAAGGGAAAATTTGATATAAAATAAGAAATCATAAATTTTTAAAACCTTCACATTTTGCATTTTTTGGAAAATAAAAAATAGCAACAGTAATTATGTTTTCATGTCCTGTCATAACTTTACATGTTAATCTTCTAAAACATGAAGAATACCCAAGTCCAATACAAAAGGAAGAGTACTAAAACCAAATGAAAGATTTTGAGTGTTACCATATAGCTCTGCACTGAAATATCATAAAATTGCTTATAAAGACAAATTTTCCCCCAAGTGCAGTAATACAGTCAGAGTGGAAAACAAAACGATCTTTATTTTATATACTTCTTACCCTCAGAGGAAAAATACCAAAAGGAGTTTTGATGTTGTTCATAAAAGATAAAAGCCTTCCAGAGGTGAAATTTTCTCTTTAGAGATGGGGCAAGGTAGAAGYAGAAAGCAATATGCGGAGTAATAGACAGAACAAAATGAAATCAGATTTTAGAAAGGAACAGCTTTTTTTGCTTTTTTTTCTATTTTTTTCCCCCCAGTTACAATGTCATCATTTCATTTCCCAGACTCTGACTTCTGCAGGATCCTCATCTCACTTGAGCACAAGTGATGTTTGTGTGTGTTTTAGTCTCTGTGCTAATTGTTTTTTTCCAAGCTGCTATTGATTTGCTTGCTAATTCAAAAGACCTCAAGTATAATCTTAATTTTTTTTCTTTTTTTTTTTAATTTCTTTTTATCTTTTGGATGATGTTTGTGACCCAGAGTCATTTCAAATTCAGAGACTTATTTTGAAGACCATGTCATTCGTGTAATTAAAGTTCATTGCAAACACTTTTGTAATTTAGCTAGACTGAGATCCGTGACCGTTATGTCACCTGCTGAAAATTTATACTATACTAATTCCACCTTGAATTGACTTGATTAATTTGACTTCTAGATGCTATTTATGGGGAGTTTTTTGTTCTTTTTCATGGCAATCAGAAGTTATTATAAGTAACTAACTAGATTAAATATTGTACTATATTTTGTTCTACAGATTCAGAATTTTACCACGGCTTCCATCATGCAAGTTAAGATTCAAAACAATTTCAAGACGACTCACCTGGATGCAGCCATGTGCCACATGCTTTAGGTGTCCCTGGGGCAAGGGTGTTGGACTAGATGATCTCTAGATTATCCCTTCCAACCTCAACCGTTCAGTGATTCTGTGTTTCTTACAACTGTAATTAATTAAAATTATTAAAAACAATCTATCAAATTTAGTAAATATAAAGGGAAAGTCTATATTGAGTGCAGTGGCAGTCAGATGTTTTATGAATTCATTTCTAGGGTTAAGTTATCTGATAATAAGTTTTCAGATTGGAAGGCTATATTCAGTTATGTAACCTGCTTTGTACTCTTGTCTGAGCAGAAGGTGTACAGTCTGAGATATTCAAACACAGTTGTAACAAAGAATGTCCTTCTGGACAGCTAGCAAGAAATCAGGAGAGAGTCATACTACAGAGTCTAAAATAGTCCTAGATATCCACCCAGAAGTAGCTGAATTAAGTCTTTCCCCTTGACCCATGTCTTCCTTTTCATTACATCATTTTCAAAATACATAGCAATAGGAGTAATGTTGCTTCTAAAGCCAAGAATATTATGAAAATGACTGTTGTGAAGCCAAGTATTAAAATGCCCAGCATCACAGTCTTCTTGCCAAACATCTTACCTGAAGAAATAAACATATTATATTTTTAGTGTTAATTCTATTAGCATTTTGACATTTAGGCAACCTAATATTCACTATGAAAAAAAAGGTGATTCAACTGTAGGTTAGAAATGATTCAAAGAACAGTTAAGTTTTTCTATGGCACCCTCTACTACTTTTACAGGCTTTGGTAAATACTTCTTTTTGGGAACACTAAAAATGTTTCATTGTCAGTTTTTTGGCTAAAGGTCTCTGCAGGATAGACATTCCTAGTCCATTTAAATTGTCATTATAGTCAAAGAAGAGAAACAGAAACTTCACTTATCTCATTTTAATTATTTAAGAAAAAAAATCTAATGTGCTGTAAGATGTCTCCCACTGTTGCAAGATGTACTCTGTCCTTTGCCTCTGGTTTTGGATGTGGCTCGTATTAAATTTTAGATTTTATCAAACTTGGGTATTTTAATATGGTTTAATATAGTCAATAGCCATCTTTTCTTGGGTATCTAAATTTTCCCTGGAGGCATGTATCACAAAACAGATAAGTGTCTGGGGAGACAGAAGAGGTGGAAAATAAACCCACCTCACCTTTCAATATGTTTTTAAGAAGAATGTTATCAAAGTAAACAATAATAAACGGAAGTCATGATTCCAATATGAGACCATTAATTTAAAACCTTTTATAAGATTTTCTAGGTAATCTGTTAGAAGATCCTATTTGCCAGTAGAAATGAAACAAGCGTGAGTATCATTTCTGTAGTCACTCTGTGATGATACTAGTGACATTGATAAACTTTACCCTTGGCAGACAATGGTAATAATGAAGGTGCTTTTTTTCCTGATGATTTATCACATYACAACACACTCTGGAAATTTTGAGCTATTATTTTTTGTCTTCCTAAACTTAATACTTTTCAATGCAAACGTTAACTTTGTTCTAATAAGTAGCTGCTTTAAACTATTGATTTTTATATTTCAACTAACATTTATCAGAACCATACCACTGTTTTTTTTTTTACTAAATAGTGGAAGCATTGCCCATTTATTTTACTTTAGAATGTAGAAATGATTAAACTCACAAATAGTCTCCACTCAAGAAAACTACAAAGAACTACATTCTACTTCACAASTGTTCTTTCTTTAGACAAATGTGGCCTAGAACTATCATATTAACCAGTTAAAATTATAAAATTCTTGAAACAATTGTAAGAGGCAAAATAATTCACAGAATCAAGACAGCACTTAGGTAAAAAATCATAGGATCCCAGCTCATTCCATCTGATGATCTGTGTCCAGAAGAGCTTTAAGTATAAACTATAAAGTGGTGAAACAAATAACCAGAATTTAGGATGAAAAGTGAATGAATGTAAAACTATTGTTTATACATATATCATAGATTAAAAATTTTTGACAATAATTGTCAATAAGTGTGGTGTTCTATTAAAGAAAGAAACTTCTATAAAATTCATAATCCTTGTTACCTGATTAGAGTACAAAATTAACATTCATAAGCATAAATATATGCTCAATTTAGTGCATCTTTTTATGTTTCTCTTCATAGAAAAATTTCAGTTAATTATTGTAGCAGTGTTATAAATGACATTAAAGATATACAATCTCAGAAAAAAATAATAAAAATAATGTATAACAMAGGACTTAACTCTTTTAACTAAAGCAATTTCTTCTTAATTATATATATATTAAAAAAACTTCATATTTTTTACCTTAGCAACTGATCTTTTTTCACTATTTGCCTATTCTGTCAACCATCTTCAAATTAGACCTTTGACTTACTGTAGCATAAATAGTGTTCGAGAACTCTTAGATTTCCATTCCTCATCTCATGGCCATGAGTGGAATATAAACAACTTATCCCCAACCTCAGGAGCTTTGTTGAATAATTCATTTTTCCTCTTTGAGGAATTTTCTATAACATCCACCTTATTGTCTCCTTAAGCATTTTCTGAGTGTCTCCATTTGCTGAGAGGTTTTACGGACAAGTACTTTGTGTCAACACTTAACACAGTGAAAAAGAAAATATTCTATTATTCTTGATCACAGCTTCTCTCTCTCTCCATACAAATACAATATAAAAACAAACAAACAAATAAACCAAAAAAAAAAAAAAAAAACCTTATAACATTTCCTAAGGTTCACAGCAATCGTCAGCTTAAGGGGACTCACAACTCATGATGTGATTTAGCACAGTTCGTTGAGACATTAGGATTGTCTAGTTAGCTTGTAAAAATTTTATGTACCTAAAARAWTTTATTAAATTCTTTGCYATAATAACTAGAAGTTATATGGAATAGCAATGTAGGCTACTAGTGCCTAAATCTTAAAATTCTTGTAGAAGTCCTTAATCTCATGCACTGTCCCACTAAAATATACTTTATTTATCTGGGGGTAATTTTTTCCTCTAGGATAATGTCCCCACATGAAACTTTTGCACAGTTAATGTCCTGCTTAAACTATCTATGTAAATGCTGCCAAATATAGTGATACAAGTGCTTACACATGGGATTTTTTAATGGGATTGGGCCCTTATTAAATAACACATTGTTCTCAAATATAAATTACCATTAACTATTTACTTATTTAGTATTTAAATATTCAGCCTCAATACCTCATATAAATCTTCAATTTATTGTTATTTTTTCCATGGCACATAGATTTACTGGGTAATAAGTATTCTAATTGCTCATATAATTTTTAGTAGATTTACACAGATTCATTCAGAATGTTTTTGAGCCTCATTCAGAAACATCAMTTGATGGTAATTTGACATGATTCAGTTCAGGCTTCTCTTGAATCTGTGCTGACCTGCAAAATGCAGTTGACTGAAAATACTACATCRAAACACTTCTAGGTTGATGTTCTTTTTCTTTGAGGAATGCAGAGCATTTCCATTGACAACGTGTTCTGTAACTAGTTGGTTAAGACAGCAGATGTAATAATATTTACAGGTAAAATTATGCATCAGATTGAGTTTGAAGTAGTGTAAATTAGGAAAAATATCTTAGAAATCAGCTCAGGTCTTTAATTATATGCATTGTTCACAATATTATTATAACTTCATTCGTTCCTAAACATAGCTTGTGTGTTATGGTTTATAAAACTTAGTATGCAGTAAGTCCAGGTAAGTAGACATGCATTTCTTTTCTTTGAGATAAACAGGAAAAATGGGG
Organism: Nothoprocta perdicaria; assembly: GCF_003342845.1. Lineage (NCBI taxonomy): Eukaryota > Metazoa > Chordata > Aves > Tinamiformes > Tinamidae > Nothoprocta > Nothoprocta perdicaria. The sequence continues at coordinate 1,271,533 of NW_020454561.1, forward strand.
CAGTGGAGAAATTGAGGCTGAGAAACAGTATTCTACTAATGCCATCTCATGACTTAGACAGAGAAAGCCATGGTATGGCAGGAAAATTCTTGATAGMAGTAAGTAAAGAATTGTAATCTTCTGGAATTGTACAAATATTTTTATTCTAATAAATGTTATAAAATACCTCTGAAAGATGATAGGATTAATAAAACCAGATCCAAAAGGCTGAAGTATAGCTGTCTTTATAATGAAGCTTTTAAAATATTTGAGAACTACAAAGGCCTTACAGGCAATCTCAACAAGTGAGGACCAGAAGTTAAGACAAACACAGCTGAAAAGAACAAAAAGAAAGTACATCTAAACTCGAGGCTAAAACAGTGGATAACATGCCCTACCTAATTTGAAGACACTAAACAGTGAGAAAAAATATCCAATTTTGACATGAATGACTTGGGTAGATGGTCATAAAGCCAAAATAAAGTGCAACTCTTTGAGAAAATACACCATTTCTCTTGCAAATAGAGGCATTAAGCAGTTCACAAAAGAGAAAATACCAGTTGCCTGTTTTGCAGACTGAATTTTTTTGTGCATTCTGCACAAATCTCAAGCACCCAATCCTGTACTGTCAGAGTGACAGAATTACAGGAAAAAAAAAAAAAAAGGCAGATTAGAAGGAAGAAGAAATCACTGATTCTATACTTCATCTTCAAAGCAGGAATACATATGAAGCCTAGTAAAGATGCCTGAGGCCTTGTCCAGATGGACTTTTAAAATATCTAGGAATGGAACCTAGTACCACAGTTTCTCTCAACAATGTATTACTATTCTTTTTGCTATTTTTTTCCCTGTTTCCCTATTTTCCCTATAGGAATTTCATTTGCAGCTTGTGACTCTTGCCTCCTGTTACCATGCACCTCTGAACCCTGGTCATTTCTCTAATAAACTTGATAGCTAGTGAGAGATTACAACTATTTTTTTCCTAAACTTTTCCTTCTCCAAATTAAATTCTTCTCAGATTCTCCTTCTATATCATTTTCTCTGGTCTCCTTTATGACCTGCTGAAAGAATTTCTCAAGATTGTCAATCTGGAGTTTGATCTGGTAGCATTTCAGATACAGCTTCAGGGCTGAATACAGGTAATTTATCATTTTCCTTGACCTTTTGGCACACTGTCTAATTCTGCCCTGGATGAATTTAGCCTTTATYGCTCCAAGAGTACACTAACAACTAAAGTTCTAGTTGTTCACTATGTCACTCATTTCCTTTTCTACATAATTTTCCCTAGAACTAATCTGAGACCGATCTGTTGGATTAGATGGTTTGAAAGCATAGAAAATATCTCTCAGGGGAAGTAGAGTTAGCAGACTGCACAAGATAATCATCAGACAAAAGCAGGAAATTTGAAGCCAACATCTTATGCTAGTCTAAACAAGTGTTTCACTATGCCAAATTTCATTTGGTCTGACAGAAAACATCAGTCTCCATAATCAGCTACTTCTAGTACCTTCCTCAATACAGTGTGAGGAATGACTTTGAATGTACGATCAAGCTAGCAAGCAGGAAATTAAAGATAAACAACAGGAAGAATCACAGAATAGTTGAAGTTGCAAGGGACGTCTAGAGAGCAGCCTCACTGCAGCTGACGAGAGGGGYGGAATCCCCTCCCTCCACCTGCTGGCAACACTCCTCCTGATGCAGACCAGGATCCCATTGGCCTTCTTGGCCACGAGGGCACCCTGCTGGCTCATGGTTAACTTAATTCCACCAGGACTCTCCGGTCCTTCTCCGTGGAGCAGCTTTCCAGCAGGTCAACCCCTATTCTGTATTGGTGCCTGGGGTTATTTCTYCCCAGGTGCAGCACCCTGTACTTATTGTTGAACCACATGACGTTCCTCTCTGCTGAACCCTCCACCCTGTGTAGGTCCCTCTGAAGGCGAGCACAGCCCTCCGGAGCGTTGGTTAATTCACCCAGTTTCGTATCATCAGCAGAGTTGTTCAGGGTGCACTCTGTGCCCTCGTCCAAGCCATTGATGAATAAGTTGAACAGCACTGGGCCCAGTGTTGACTCCTGTGGGACATCACTGGCCACAGCCCTCCAACTAGACTCGGCTCCATTTATCATGACCCTTTGAGCTCTGCTATACTTGGTCTCATTTATTACGACCTTCCCAGCTCTGCCACCCAGCCAGTTCTCAATCTACCTCACTGTCCACTCATCTAATGCATATGTCCTGAGCTTCCCCTTGGGGATGTTATGGAAGATGATGTCAAAAGCCTTTAGTTAAAGTCAAGGTAGACAACATCCACTGCTCCATCACCTTTCCAGGGACAGAGGTGAGACCGACTGGCCTGTAGTTTCCTGGGTCCTCCTTCTTGCGCCTTTTGAAGACTGGGGTGGTTTTGGCTTTCTTCCAGTCTTCCAGCACCTTTCCTGTTCTCCATGACCTCTCAAAGATGATAGAGAGTGACTGAGCAATATTGGCTGACAATTCTACCAGCACCCGTTGGTGCATCCCAGGACCATAGATTTATGGGTGTCCTGTTTGCCTAATTAATCTCTAATTCAGTCTTCCTCAGCCAGGCGAAGGTCTTCCTCCATCCAAATTTTCTCTCCTGTGTCCAGACTCTGTAGCTCATGGAAAGTAGCCTTAGCAGTAAAGACTGAAGCAAAATGTGCTTTTAGTGTCTTCTCTGTATCCTCCATCACCAAGGTATCCATCCCATTCAGCAGGAGGCACACATTTTCCTGAAGTCCATTGGAAGAATCACAGTTTTCCAGGCTTCAGAATCAACTTGGCAGCATGTATTTAGTTAAACTTGAAGCAGAGAATTTCAGGTGTAATTCTGCTTTCTCTTTATTCTTTTTCAGCAGCTTTCTCCTCTCTGCAGTGTAGGAATTTGACTTGTCCTTCTTAGAAGGCAAGAACCATAAGGATGAGTACACATAAGTATGATGGAACAGCTGTGGAACATGAAAAAAATCGTCCTTTTTTTTTTTTTTTTTTTTTTTTTGTTTTTGTTTATTTTTTTTTGTTGATTGTGATAACCCACCAAAGAGCTAGAAACACAACTGGGAAAACATATTTCAGCTATCTGACTATCAGCAAGATTCAATTTGACGTTATGATTTTTGTTCTGTTTGGAAAGTGTGTYTTTACATTGTCGTAGGATTTTTGCAGTAGCACTTTTCATAATGATTTTTGATCTATCAATATAGTAACAATGACACTTGGTCTCCCTGCATGCTTCAGAAAGCAAACAGCTGCAGAGCTTGATGTAGGTCATTTCTCTTCAGGTCAACTGTTAAGAAGCTCTCCTAAACTATATGGATTTAAAGATCACAATTTCTGCAGTAGCTTTTGCTCTGGGAATTGATCTTTAWGGTGTGTTTCAGTACATTTCTAAAAGATGCAAAATGTAACCTATTTGTCAAATAGATAAAATGTGGGTCATGATATTTTTTAGAATTCATCTCTTTCAATGCAACAATTAAATGATATTAAAAATACCAATGACAATCAGGGTCTTTCTTCTTGCCTGTCTCTCTAATATCCTTTGACATATCTTATTTTCAAATGTCAGTGACCCTTCTTCTAGCATTAATAGTGTTGACTCCATACCCATGACATTCTTCATTAAGAAAAAGAGAGGTAACATTTTATTTCCATCACAGTTGTCAGTTCCTTTTGGGTCCAATCCTAAATACTTTAGGCAGAAATCCATGGCTTGAGCTTAAGTGTTAAGACTTTTTTTTTCACTATCACTAGCATAGCTAAAAGGAGAAAAGTCTTGGTATATTGATTATTGTTTGCTTGGTCTTCTTTTCTTTTCTTTTCTTTTCTTTTCTTTTCTTTTCTTTTCTTTTCTTTTCTTTTCTTTTCTTTTCTTTTCTTTTCTTTTCTTTTYATTGGAAGGGTGAGGATAGAGGAAAAACAGAATTTTTAAAAAAGAAGWAATACAGTTCTAAAGACAGTGAACATGTAAAATATTTAATGATTTGAATTAACAGTGCACTTCAGCTAAAATCAATGAAGTGACTGACTAGAGTAGATCTTTCCTTTACAGCCAGATGATACAGAAAGAAATGTTGATTTGTCAAGTGTGCTTACCATTGTCCTCTTCAATACATTACTTCTCAATTGCTTAGAGCTTTGCTGAAGAACAGTCTTTCCACAGGAAGATGGATTTCTGTCAAAACAGTAAAACTTAGTTATCTATATGCTGTGGAATGTTGGTAAGCCATGTACCTCAGGTCTTATTCTATTCAGAGGAGATCTTGTCAACAATGTCTGTAGAGGCTCTGATGTGATTTTCTGAACAAAACTGTCTAATGCCATTTTAGCTGTTTTAGTGTGTTCTTTAGTGTCGTTTAGGTCCTATATTTTATATGTTGAACCCATAAAGATGTTTTGGATATCCTTTCTAACTCATTTCAAATGTCATTAAACAACAGTGCCAGGCTAGACCACATGTGGCCTGTTTGACTAGGCCACATGTAGACATCAAATATCAAGCAGAATGCAAAACTGKTTTWTTTATTTATTTATTTTTTTGTCTTGAGATGGATGCTTCCAGTATCAATTGGAATAACTCTAACCTGCCTGTGAGAGAAGTTAAAAATATGGATTTTACCCAAGGTAAGAATTGCAAGCACCTCAGGATTTGTATCGGGAGAGAATTTGTTGCTGCCCCTTTATAAATCTTTTAAACGATGGTCAGGAGATATAACTCTGGAAGGCATTAGTCTGGATAMAATCAATAGAAATCTGTTTGGCTGCTAAATTCTCAAAGATTCTGTCTGCATTAGGCATGCTTCAAGCCATAACAAAAAATAGAAGCCCTTTGTACAACAGTACAAAGCACTAAGTACAAAGTGCTAAGCACTGAGGATGAGATCTGCCTGCCCAAGCTGGAGACTCACTAGCTAGAAAATTTCTTTGCAGAAAAATACCTATGGCAGGTAACAAACTGAGCATGTTGGCAGTGGTGCCCTTGCTGCAGAGAAAAGAAACTTCTTGTTGGGCTGCATTAACAAGCCAGCAGACCGAAATAAATGATCTTTCCTCTATATTTGGTACTCTTCATTACCATGAGTACTTGTACTAGGTGTAGTGGCTCTCCAGTACAAGACAGATAGGTGTACCTACTATCAAGAGTCTATCAAAATCATTCTGTGTCTATCATGAACATTTGGTTCATACTATTTAGCTCGATTGCATTTTGTTCATTTAGCATTTTTAGCATCTACCTTCATGCACCATTTATTACTGAGTATCCTAAATCTCATGGTCTCTCCAGAACACATTTTAAAAAAWTGTGAAACTTTTTGTTTTGTTTTGTTTTGGTCTTAAGTAGACCTTGGGTAAGGCCCTGGAAAACAATAATTAAAAAATCCTGTCAGTTCCTCTGCAATATGCATTTGGTTTCTTTTTGTTTTTCTAGCAATGAAAGAAATTGAATTTTCAAAGGCATTTGTGCAATAACAATATGTGCAATAACAACTCAGGCATGAAATGGTATTGGGTCATTGTTAGTGACAGGGCCAAGATAGAAAGCTTTTGCATAGCGCTAAGTTTTAAAGAAAAACAGACCACTGAAAAGGGCAGAAGAGAGAAGATAATGTTTTCAGCTGTCTGAAAAGGTATTTCTAAGACTGGGCTAGACATGTAGAGGGAAAAAAAAGAGTCCATTAAGTTAATAATATTTAAATAATGTTCATTACTGAAGATAAAATGCATGTCTGCATATGAAAATAAACCAGGTAAAATAGAATGATTTACTCTGTAGTTTGCAAAGTTAGTATGTGCTAATTAGCTATTTTGTTAAATATTCCTGAAGAGTGGAAGCCAGCATTTTCTTTCACTTTTTTTTTTTTTTTTAGAACAAGATTTTCAAACTAAACAGTTTTTTAAAAAACAGAAACACCTTAAATTAGCTCATCTCATTTTTTAAGGTGATTTTGCATAGCATTTTTTCGATTTGGAGTCAAGTTTGACTTAAGTTCATGTTCCAGCCTGGCTGCAAAATATTCACACCTTTAACACTGTGACTATACAGTAGTCCACAATGACTACTGAGAGCATATTTATCTCTGGTGCACATAAAATTTATAATAGCAGATCCCTTAATGGAGTATTGTGTGGAATATTGTATTTTCACTACACATCCATAATGGAAGCAGTAGGACTTTGATTTGTTTCTTGTTTGAAAGATAATATCCACATTTTACATAATTTTTGTTTTCCTTACAAAGATTAAGTATCTTAACTCATAAAAATATGGGCTTTATCACTAATTTTAATTTATTCATCTTTCTCTTATTTTATCTTCCAACATTTGTATCACATCAAATCTTCACCTACTACATTCACCTACTACATCTTCACCTACTGTCTTTACTTCTAAGGCGACCCCCCATGAACTGCAGGGCTCCAATAGAAGAGATATAAATGGGCTAAAGGAAGACCTTCCGCGCGTTAAGAAGGATTGGGTTAGGGATCACTTAGGCAAACTGGCCGCTCAAAAATCTATGGGCCCAGATGGGATGCACCCAACAGTGCTGAGAGAATTGGCCGAGGTTATTGCTCAGCCTCTCTCCATCATCTTTGAGAGGTCCTGGAGAGCAGGGGAGGTGCCTGAGGACTGGAAGAGAGCCAACGTCACTCCAGTCTTCAAAAAGGGCAAGAGGGAGGAGCCGGGCAATTACAGRCCGGTCAGCCTCACCTCTGTCCCTGGAAAGGTGATGAAGCAGTTCATCCTAGAGAGAATCTCCGGGCATATGAAGGAGAAGAAGGTGTTGAGGAGCAGTCAGCATGGATTCACCAAGGGGATGTCATGTCTGACGAACCTCATAGCCTTCTATGATGGGATGACAGGCTGGCTGGACAAGGGGAGAGCTGTGGATGTTSTCTACCTTGACTTCAGCAAGGCTTTTGACACTGTCTCCCAAAATATCCTCATACGGAAGCTCCGGGACAGTGGACTAGACGAGTGCACGGTGTGGTGGATCGAGGGCTCACTGGATGGCAGAGCTCAGAGGGTGGTGATAAATGGGGCCGAGTCCAGTTGGAGGCCTGTGGCCAGTGGTGTCCCCCAGGGGTCAGTGCTGGGCCCAGTGCTGTTCAACTTGTTYATCAATGACCTGGACGAGGGCACGGAATGCACCCTGAGCAAGTTTGCAGATGACACCAAGCTGGGTGGAGTGGCCGACACTCCAGAGGGCTGTGCTGCCATCCAGAGGGACCTGGATAGGTGGTGAGTTGGGCAGAGAGGAACCTCATGAGGTTCAATAAGGACAAGTGCAGGGTCCTGCACCTGGAGAGGAATAACCCCAGGCACCAGGACAGATTAGGGGTTGACCTGCTGGAAAGCAGCTCCACGGAGAGGGACCTGGGAGTCCTGGTTGAAAATAAGTTAACCATGAGTGAGCAGTGTGCCCTCGTGGCCAAGAAGGCCAATGGGATCCTGGCCTGCATCAGGAGGAGTGTTGCCAGCAGGTCAAGGGAGGKGATTCTGCCCCTCTACTCAGCTCTGGTGAGGCCGCACCTGGAGTACTGTGTGTAGTTCTGACCTCCCCAGTATAGGAGGGACGTGGAGCTTCTCGAGAGGGTCCAGAGAAGGGCAACCAAGATGATCAAGGGAATGAACATCTCTCATACGAAGAGAGGCTGAGTGAACTGGGCCTGTTTTCTCTGGGGAAGAGAAGGCTGAGAGGGGATCTGATTACTGTGTATAAGTTCAGGAAGGGAGAATGCAGGGAGGAAGGGGACAGGTTGTTTTCATTGGTGGCCAGCGATAGGACGAGAATGACAGAATATTTGTGGTTGGAAGGGACCTCTAGAGGTCATCTAGTCCAGCCCCCCTGATCCAGCAGGGACACTTAGAGCATGGTGCACAGGGTGGCATCCAGATGGGTTTTGAAGACCTCCAGAAAAGGAGATTCCACAAGCTCCCTGGGCCGTGTGTTCCAGGGCTCTGTCACCCTCACAGTAAAGAACTTCCTCCTCACCTGGAGATGGAACTCCCTGTGTTGTAACTTACACCCATTACCCCTTGTCCTGTCACTGGCCACCACTAAGAGCTTGACCCCTTCCTCCCTACATTCCTCCTTCATGTACTTATACGTATTAATCAGATCTCCTCTCAGCTTTCTCCAAGCTAAACAGGCACAAGCCACTCAGTCTCTCCTTGTATGAGAGATGTTCCAGTYCCTTAATCTTCTTTGTAGCTCCCTACTCGACCATCTCTAGAAGCTCCATGTCCCTCTCATACTGGGGAGCCCAGAACTGCACAGAATACTCCAGGTGCGGCCTCACCAGAGCTGAGTAGAGGGGCAGAGTCACCTCTCTTGACCTGCTGGCAACACTCAGGATCCCACTGGCCTTCTTGGCCATGAGGGCACACTGCTGACCCATAGTTAACTTGTTGTCAAGCAGCACTCCCAGGTCCCTCTCTGCAGAGCTGCTCTCCAGCAGGTCAACCCATAACTGGTACTGATGCCTGGGGTTATTCCTCCCCAGGTGCAGCACCCTGCACTTGGCCTTTGTTTAACCTCATGAGGTTCCTCTCTGCCCAACTTTCCAGCCTGCCCAGATACCTCTGAAGGGCAGCACAGCCCTCCAGAGTGTTGCCCATTCCACTCAGCTTGGTATCATCTGCAAACTTGATCAGGGTGCACTCCTTGCCCTTGTCCAAATCAWGGATGAAGAGATTGAAGGGCRCCGGGCCCAGTACTGACCCCTGTGGGACACCACTGGCCACAGGCCTSCAACTGCACTTGGCCCCATTTATCACCACCCTCTGAGCTCTGCCATSCAGCCAGTTCTCAGTCCACTTTACTCAGCACTCATCTAGATCCCACTCCTGGAGCTTTCCAGTGAAGATATTATGGGAGATGGTGTCGAAAGCCTTGCTGAAGTCAAGGTAGACAACATTCACGGCTCTCCCCTCGTCCAGCCAGCCTGTCATCCCATCATTGAATGCTATGGGATGGAGGTGAGGCTGACTGGCCTGTAGTTGCCCGGTTCCTCCCTCTTGTCCTTTTTGAAAACTGGAGTGAAGTTGGCTCTCTTCCAGTACTCTGGCACCTGCCCTGCTCTCCATGACCTTTCAAAGATGATGGAGAGCAGATGAGCAACAACCCCTGCCAGTTCCCGCAGCACTCTTGGGTACTTCCCATCGGGGCCCATAGATTTGTTGGTGGACAGTTTGCCTAAGCAATCCCTATCCCAATCTTCCTCAACAAGTGGAAAGTCTTCCTCTTGCCCATTGATCTCCTTTTCACCTGGGCTCTGTAATTGTTTGGGACTAGTCTTAGTAGTAAAGACAGAGGCAAAGATGGCATTTAGTAATTCTGCCTTCTCGGCATCCTCTGTCACCAAGGCCCCTCCCCGTTCCGCAGTGGGCTTACATTTTCCCTAGTCTTCCTCTTGCTGCTGACATATTTTTAGAAACCCTTCCTGTTGTCCCTGACATCCCTCGCTAAGTCTAATTCCAGACGGGCCTTGGCCTTCCTTGTTGCGCGTCTGCATTCTCTGACAATGTGCCTATATTCTTCCCATGTGGCCTGGCCCTTCTTCCACATGCGGTATGCTCTTTTTTTCTCATTAAGTTTGCCTAGCAGATCCTTGCCCATCCATACAGGTCTACTGCTCCCCTTACTTCACTTCTTTCTTGTGGGAATTCACTGATCCTGAGCTTGGAGGAAGTGGTGCTTGAATATTAGCCAGCTCTCCTGGACCCCCTTTCCTTCTAGGACCCTGACCCAGGGGACTACTCCAAGGAGCTCCCTGAAAACGTCAAAGTTGGCTCTCTTGAAGTCCAAGGTTGCTATYCTACTTGCCCAGCTTCCTCCATGYAGGATTGTGAATTCCAATATCTCGTGATCACTGCAGCCAAGACTGCCCCCAACCATCACATTTCCCACTAGACCATCTCTGTTTGTTAGTATTAGGTCTAGCAGCGCACCTCCCCTTGTTGTCTCATCAACCACCTGCATCATGAAGTTATGCGTGATATTCTGCAGGAACCTCCTGGACTGACTGTCTCTGCTGTGTGATTATCCCAGCAGATATAAGGGTGGATGAAGTCCCCCAGAAGGACCAGGGCCTGTGATCGGGAGCAGCAGATCCGTCTTGTAGCTGCCTGTAGAATCATAGAATCATAGAATGCCGAAGGTTGGAAGGRACCTCAGAGGTCATCRAGTMCAACCCCCCTGCTCACGCAGGGTCACCTAGAGCACGTGGCACAGGGCTGCATCCAAGCGGGTTTTAAAGATCTCCAAAGAAGGAGACTCCACAACCTCTCTGGGCAGCCTGTTCCAGTGCTTTGTCACCCTCACAGTGAAGAAATGCTTCCTTAAGTTCCTGTGGAACTTCCGATGCTTCAGTTTGAAGCCATTTCCTCTAGTCCTATCCCTGCCCACCACTGAAAAGAGGCCGCCCCCCTCCTCCTCACTTCCTCCCTTGAGGTATTTATACACGCTGATCAGGTCCCCCCTCAGCCTCCTCTTCTCCAGGCTGAACAGRCCCAGCTCTCTCAGCCTTTTTGAGGCCTAGAAGGCCTCATCCACTTCCTCATCCTGGTCAGGAGGCCTGTAGTAAACTCCCACCACCGTGTCGCCCCTGTTGGCTTGTCCTTTAATCCTCACCCACAGGCTCTCTACCTGCACTCCATCCTTTCCCATGCTGAGCTGCACACACATTGAAGTTGCTCTCTCAAGTAAAGAGCAACTCAGCCACCTCGCCTTCCTGCCCTGTCCCTCCTGAAAACCCCGAAGCCCTCCATGGCCACATTCCATGAGAGCTATCCCACCATGTCTCAGTAATTGCAGTGAGATCATAGCCCTGAAACCGCACATTCATCTCCAATTCCTCTTGTTTATTCCCTGAGTGAGGCTCCTGATGTGCCTCTCCTTCTTGTCAAGATAGCTGCAACCTGACTATGTGGGCCTACAGAAGTCCTTACATTTTGCCCTTTGGCCTCATCAGTCCCAGAGTGCCCTTCACAGGCCGTGGCACTAGGCTGCTGTGAGTGGCATAATGGGCCATCAGTGGCAGTTACCATCTCATCTGCCACCCCACTGATACCTGCCTCTCCCCTCAAATCTAGTTTAAAACCTTCTTGATGAATCTAGCTAGCTCCCAACTCAGCACTCTCTTCTCCCTTTGATTAAGATGGATCCTATTGGATACCATCATGCCTGGTGCCATATAAGGCTTCCTGTTCCCGAAGAAATCAAAGTTATGATGATGACACGAACCGTGGATGATGACACTAGCCATGAGTGTCATTCCTATATTAATATATCAGCCATTCCTCTTTTAATATACAAACATAATTTTGGGCATAGTACCACAGTGAAAGTCTGTGTTTGATTGGTCACTCAATGTGGTGCTCCTGGCCTTTTCATAATCTCTGATTCCTAACATAGATAGAAACACTTATCTTTGTCACTTACATTTCATGATCGTAATGTAGAATCATAGAATTAATAAGGTTGGAAGGCACTTAGAGATCATTTAGTCCAACCTCTCTGTACATTCAAGGTCACCTAGAGCATGTGGCACAGGATTGCATCCAACTGGGTGTAATGCATTTTTTTTTTTTTTTCTTCCCCTTTGGTTTGCTATGTTTTTCTCCAGTCTACCAAGCGATATAGATATTTTTGTTCATGTAACTTTTTACTTACAAATTCTATAAGCATTGTTTTTTTGATAACTTTGTCATTTTCTTAAAAATCACAATAGCATTAGATTGTTTAGGGCAAGAACTGATTATGATTGCACCCATCGGAAATGGACCTTTTCTTGTTAATAATTACATCCTATTTGGAATGTCATTCTGAATCTTGTCTATTACTTGTTCTTTAATCTATTTAATTTTGATGTAAGAAGTTTCATCACTCTACTTACTAAATTATCAAGTTGTGGCTTACAAAAAATGTAGATGTACTACATGAACATTATTGTCTATTTTATCTCTCAATACAAAACTGAGCAGAAATTATTTGATATTTCCTCTTGTCATCAGTGATATTTCCTTATTTTAATTCCCGATTGAGTCCAGTTTTAGTCTTTCCACTTTCTTTTTTTGTGCATAAAACATTTGTACTCAGTACCTCATTGCTTTCCTCCTATAATATCATTTTTCACTGAATTTTAATGATATAACAAAAGGAAAAAAATATATTCAAAATTGAGATGATGCRGAGAAAGTTGACGAGTGTAGCAGCATGTAGCAGAAGGAGCTAGGAGTTTTAGGTGCTAATCTGTATTTCACTACTGATTCATTATGTGGCTGAGAGAGACCATTCAAACATTCTCACTCCTTCATTTGTAAATAAGACATTATGTTTACTGATAAAAATAGGTCTTCTGAGTTTCAACATTTGATTTTTGTGTAATGATATTTTGCTTCAATACACAAGGGGTTTTTCAACTGCTCTCTTTTATATCAGCTTTCCTTGACACGCAAATGGTATTCACAGCATATATTAGGGAAATAAGTTGGAACTTGTATGATATGAAGGCTAATAGTGGCTAGAAGGGTATCTTCAGAAGAACAGACATTTATTTAAAATGTTTAGTTAAATATGAAAAAAAATGCTATAATATGAATTGGAACCAGTCCAAACAAAAATAAAATGACAAAGGAGTATAAGAAAGTAAACAATTCAGGTACATTCTGAGGAAAGATATATTGGAAGAATGGAGTATAAAATGCACAGGGAAGTAAAGACTATTAGCTAATAYGTTTTTCCATTCGTAGTTCTGATTAGAAGTGGATTTTTGTGTGAATGTTTAAGAAATTCCTTCTTTTAAAACTTTCCTGAAATGCTAAATGGAAGCAAAAATTGTGCTAAGACTGGGCAGAAGCAACCACTTTTAAATTAAGATATTTTAAAGTTGTTTGTTTCAATTTTTAATATTTTTAAAATTTTTCTTTAAATAAAAACAGAGAAAAGTACGATTTTTATTTTCAAGCTTAAATAAAACATTTAAATAATCTTGCAGTCTCTCAGTTTTTAACTAGTCAGAATTAAAAAACTGACAAAACAATTATATAGAGTATTTGTGCTTGATAAATCTCCATTTACATGCTACATTTTTTTTTTCAGCTAAAGATAGACTCAATCAACTCTCTTGATACACTCAACAAAATGTTTCAGCTAACAATAGTCATTGAAGTAACTCTTTTGACATGATAAGAGGGAAACTGAATCCTGTGGGGGGAAAAAATTCTTTTTAAAGTAAATTCTAGTGATATCGGTCAGAGTCTTCCATGAAGCTGAGCTAAAGCAAAGGCACTGCCCCAAATGGTCAATTACAAAAAAAAGATGTAGTCAGTGATGCATGAAAAAATATATGAGTGGTAATGTCAAGAGAACTAGAGAAAAGCATACCAGTGGGAGGAGTAAATCAATATCAAAGATATGTTGAGGATTGTTCTGAGAGATATGTAGAGGAAAAGAAAAGCAGTTTTAAGCAGCTACATTTTTTAAAACTATATGCCTTCAACAATGGATTTAAACTATGAAACTACAATAGAAATAGTAATTGAAATATCCCATAAAAGCCTTAAGCTTTTTGAATGAAAAGGGAAAAATTGAGGGAAAAATAGAAGAAAAAAAGAAAATGCTTTTTTTTAAATAAACAACTATTTAAATTCAACATCTGAGTGTGACTCAGATGCATTACAACCACCTAAAATTAATACATTAGAGTAAATTAAAATGTTTCAAATATTTGATGCCTTTTTTTGTGGAAGAAAAACTATAATGTTTCAACTCATTAATAAAAAGTTTCCCTAGAAATAGATGAAGGCTATCTCATTGTGAAGACACTTTTTACTTCAGGATTAAAATATACTGAGAAAATGTTTGCATCTTTTATGCTATTGCAATAGCAGTATGATATGTACAATAATGTCACAGAATATTAACAATATATATTAATATTTTAAACAGTTCCTTTGACTAGCTCTTCTTTAACCTGCTTTCTGAAACACTTTAGGTGCTAAAACAAACTTGACACTTTAAAGGCAGAAATTTWTTTTTTTCACACTTTACCCACAGCTGTAAAATTTCAAAGGTTGTGTATGATAGAGTTAACACACACTTTCTTTCATTTTCATTTCTGAGGATTTCATATGCTTAAAGTGTCAAGGTACTGAAGTCTACAGCAAAATCTCATTCCAATGGACAGGTTGTGTTTATTTTACTTTCTTGTCTCTCTTTGGAGTGATAAAATAATGAAATCACATATATGTGATCAACCTGCAGGTAAAATTCACTAGAACTGTCAACATTATGGGGCAGATTCACCAAGTATTGTCATTTCTGAATTTGTAAAGCATTCACTTGGATTACACATGAACAATAGGTTATCAATTAATTTACAATTAAYTAATTCATAGATTTTTCTTGGGATTGCAACAGGCCAAATGCTATCGTCCTATAGGTAACAGCTCTTTTGTAAAGTGTTATTGTCTCCTTTTCTTCTCCTACATTACCATGCTTTTGATACACTGTAAGGAATGTATTTATGAGGTAGTATGTGGCTGGTATTTTCGTATGTGATGTTTCTTCTCAACCACTTCTGTATGAATTCTGCCATGAGAGATATTAAAGTGCTATGATTTGCATTCATGAGAAGCAAAACATTCACACACTTATACAAGCTCACATATTATATTGTCTTCTGCTCTAAGGAGAGTGAGCCTAGGTGAGGATGGGAAATGAGGAGCTGGGAAAAGGAAAGGAATGGTAATAGTCTAAAGTGCTTTTGCTGCTATGAAGTAGTTGGTTTTTTTCCTTGGAAAAGCTACTGGGATGAAAAAGAATACTGAAATGTGAAATCTTGTCCCTTTTCATATCACAGAATCACAGAATGGTTGAGGTTGGAAAGGACCTCTAGAGATCATCTAGTCCAAATGCCCTGCTGCAGCAGGGACACCTAGAGTAAGTGGCACAGGGTGGCATCCAGATGGGTTTTGAAGACCTCCAGAGAAGGAGACTCCACAAGCTCCCCAGGCAGCCTGTTCCAGGGCTCTGTCACCCTCACAGKAAAGAAGTTCTTCCTCACATGGAGATGGAAATTCCTGTGTTGTAACTTATACCCATTTCCCCTTGTCCTGTCACTGGCCAYCACTGAGAAGAGCTTGACCCCTTCCTCCCTATATTCCTCCTTCATGTACTTATACATATTAACAAAATCCCCTCTCAGCCTTCTCTTCTCCAGGCTAAACAGGCTCAACTCMGTCTCTTCTTGTACAAAAGATGTTCCATTCCCTTAATCTTTTTTGTTGCCCTTCACTGGACCCTCTCYAGAAGCTCCATGTCCCTCTCATACTGGGGAGCCCAGAACTGCACACAGTACTCCAGGTGCGGCCTCACCAGAGCTGAGTAGAGGGGCATGATCACCTCTCTTGATCTGCTGGCAACACTCCTCTTGATGCAGGCCAGGATCTCATTGTCCTTCTTGGCCRTGAGGGCACACTGCTGGATCATGGTTAACTTATTTTCAACCAGGACTCCCAGGTCCCTCTCCATAGAGCTGCCCTCCAGCACGTCAACCTCTGTTCTGGTTGCCTGGGGTTATTCCTCCCCTGGTGCAGGAGGTTGCACTTGTCCTTTTCATATGCTCTCCCTAGATTTCAGTCCAATAGCTGTTTGTTTCTGTTTATTTGTTTTACTCTCCAGTGGAGATTAAGAGTACAAATTTATCACATTTATAAATCTAAAAATACTTCTTTAGAGCTCTGTTTCCTCACGCAGAAAAGGAGCAATATATATTGTGCGTGAATACATGCAACTTTCAAAGCGACTCTGTTCTAAAGGTTGATAGGAAATGATCTCTTACTGCATACTGAAAACTCGTGTTATTTCTCCTGTAGTTTCGCTTCTAATCCAGTCATTATGGATTTACTCTTAAAAATGTTCCCATAGCACAGCAAACATGGTGATAGCAAATAATATAAATATCCAGCCAAATTCCTTTGATGTCTGTTAAATCTCTATATTGAAACACTCACTCCCTGCCTGTGAATTGTCCTTTTTTCTCCTGAACACCAGTTCTGACATCAATCTGTCAGTGCTTGAATCTATCACAGTTTGATTGAAGTCTTCTTTTCCTTTGTTTCCTTTTTTGCTGCCATGCCCCAAACACAAAAGTTTAGGACTTTCCTTGACCTGTATATAAATAACAAAGATCACTGAGCTGCAGTGTGCTCTTATCCCTTTATCAACATTTAATGGAAAAGGGGGAGGGAAATGGAAGATGCATGCTGCTAGCTATTATCTTTACAAATGACTTGCTAGCCTTTTATTTGTCTTCTCATTCTTCAGACACTCGAAGGACATTTTCAGAATTTCACTAGATGAAGGTTCAATCCTGAGAAGACTTGACAAGCTGCATCTTCCTTAAGAGATTTTGACACGATATTAAGCCATAGTTACAAGCCAATACTTGAATGTGGAGCCCTGGGGAAATCTTTCAAAAGTGGAACACAACATTTACAGCAGGAGGCAGGTGTCTGCACCACTGAAGCAAACAACAATATGATATATTTAGTATCGAAAATGGAAGCAAAACTACTGTCTCTTTACCACTGGGGACAATGGAAGAGGTTGAATGAGAAAAAAGCATCCTTTTCAGCCCTAGAGAATTTTAATTTGCTGACAGAATGAAATATAGTCTCATCACGGCAGGTGCAGCAAGTGCCAGGTGCTGTTCACAATATTGTCTTTGAATTTATGTGTTTCTGTAGCATGGAGAGGATGTGAAGCAGCTGCACTGGCCATGTGGAGAGAAAGCAAAGAGCTTTTAATTAGCAATAAGAGGGCTGTTAATTTCTTTTAGGAGCCGTCTTGCTTTGCACTCATATCAGAATCCCAGCAGGAKCTCTGTGCAGCTCCAAACATACAAAGAAAATCAAGTAAGCCATGTGTTACAGCAGATTTAAAGCAGACATGAAATAAGGGTCTGGCTTTCAGCTAAAGAAACTCTTGGCAAGTTTTGATTTTCAAATTAAGAAACAAGATTTAAAGATGAGGAGCTGCACAAAGATTTGAAAATCTCCGTCAAATCCCTAATGGAAGTGGTACATGATATAACATCCAGAGATCACAGTACAAAATGTAACAGCTCTGTAATGGGATTCCTGCTGAAACCTAATATAGAGGCTCTTTGGACAGAAATAATTGCTGGAGACCAAACTGAGGTAAATCAGAGTCTAGGAGATCGAATGGGAGGCTAGGTCAGAGATACTAAAACATTGGCTCAAATAACAGGCTTGGCATGGACGAAGAGACAAGTTCAGTACTTTTAAATACTGCCAAGGTCCTGTTTCTCTGGCCATAGTTCTTTATTTTCCAATAGAGAAGGCCAGAGAAAGCATAACTTGTATCGTATGCAATACTATCAGTTCCAAGAAGATAAAAGAAATATACTTCTTTTTTTTTTTTCCAATATATGACTTACTTTTATGCTGAGTGATTACAAAAAAAAAAAAAAAAAAAAAAAAAAAAAAAAGTTTGCTTCAGTATTTAAGAGCCACTGGTGATCTAATTGTCCTTAATTCAGGATTCACATACATATTGAAACACATATTTTCAAGATTTGAAATCTGACAGGTGGTTCCTGCTCCTACGGAGATAAATAGTAAAATTTCCATGGATTTAATTTCTCAGTGAAATCATCCTTGCTATAYAATTATTAATTGGTCTGTAAGCTTATAAATGTTTTGTAATTAGGAAACCGATACAAAATGCTGAACAGATTTAGAACAGGCAATGAATGGCAAAAGTATGCTTCCATGCAAAAGTGAAATACTTGTCGAAAGRAAGTTAGCATTTTGAAGCAATTAGCAATGTTTTCAGTGGTGGCCAGCAATAGGACTAGAGGAAACGGCCACAAGCTGAGGCACCAAAAGTTCCACAGGAACTTAAGAAAACATTTCTTGACAGTGAGGGTGACAGAGCCCTGGAAGAGGCTGCCCAGGGAGTTTGTGGAGTCTCCTTCTTTGGAGATCTTTAAAATTTGCTTGGACACAGCCCTGTGCTCTAGGTGACCCTGCGTGAGCAGGGTGGTTGGACTAGATGACCTCTGAGGTCCCTTCCAACCTTAAGCATTCTATGATTCTATGATTCTATGATTCTATGTTTTGAAATTCCAAAGGGAGAGAGTGACCTGATTGAAAACAATGGCTTTCAACTAGATAATAATTAAAATTCTTACATACCTTTCCTATAGAAAGGTATTTCCTATAGAAAGGTATGGAAATATATGGAAATATTGTTTGTTTCAGTAGGTAACAGATACTCCAAATGTTTTACTGAAATATTATAAATTCATCTTTCTCCACAGTATCTATATAGTATACAATACTATTGAATAGCAGAGTAAAAAAGGTACGAATTTGGAGAAAAACAAATTTAAGACCCACTGACAATATTTAAAATTTTTCCAGACATTTCAGTAGATTTACTGCTCCAGTTGTAAATTTATTTATTCTTGATAGACACTTTTTGATAATCAAGGAAAAAAAGAGTAGCACTCCATATATGTAAGAGATGTTTACTTAACATTTTTTCAAGATCCCATTCATCTTATAAGAATTTATTGGTATGTTTATATTTATGTTCCATAAAAGCTTACTGCAGAGCAGAAAGTTAAACACAATGAGTCTTTACAGAGTGGGGAAATAAATATTAAATACATGCAAATAATGGTATTTTGGGTCAGGACTGCAGCTTTTAATTTCATCTTTAATTACTCAACAGCAATTAGCATACTTAATTTATGATGACAGAAAAATGTAAATGCGGAAAAAAAACTAATAATCTATCATATCCCCATGGATAACCTTTCAAGATATGACAGGCATCTAATAAATGGTTTTGTCAAGTTAAATATCTGTCAGTACATTCTTACCTAGAACAGAGCAGTGGTTCTATTTAAGTTTATTCTATTGACATATTTCTAGAAATGAAAAAGTGATCTCTCATATTCATTTTTATTACTATATCAGAAGTATTTGAGGATAAATAAATTGGGATTCCGTATTCTAACTTTGGTTGGGATATTAAAAAAAAATTATTTACATTATCAAGGAAGATGATACAGGGATACATTATACATTAGCCACTAAATATTTTCCTATTGTCATGAGATGTACAAAATTTGATATAAAGAGATAAATGAATTAGACATAGGTTTAACCATTCTGATTCGTTGAGTTTGGCAGATAGGAAGGAGATCAGATTTAATATCACCTATCATAAGGCATGTAATAAAATATGTAATTTTAGTTCTGTTATGATCAAGGAGGTGCTAGGGCTTTGTTCACCTGAATGCTGATCTAAGTCACTGCTATGTATGTACAGGTATTCTTTGTTGATACAGAAGGAATTCACATCATGTCTGCTGGAAACCACAGAAATGCTGATCTAAGTCACTGCTATGTATGTACGGGTATTCTTTGTTGATACAGAAGGAATTCACATCATGTCTGCTGGAAACCACAGAAATATTCAGGAAAGTCTGGTTTATTTGTCCTGCTCTTGAGCTTTCCAGCAGGAAGGAACTTTATTCCTTTTACTGGCAGATGCTTTTATTTTGTGCATTTAATCTGAAAATGCAACTTCATCTTTCTGTTGAAGAGAAGGAGTCTCTTTTGGAGACTGAAAGGAATGAGCGTATCTCTGTGTCCACCTACTGAGCAAGAAGCCAATGAGATTGAGCACAGGCAGAAAACAAGTGCAAAACCTGAATTAATGTGATCATCTGTAACTTCAGACAATAATGCTGCTACAAATCAAGGAGCTGCACATAAGCTGAATTATAACATAGACTCCTTATTCAGAGAGATATTTACATTATTATAAAATAAAAAAGACAGGCAACAGCAGGTGTGACTGTGAGACCAGTATGTTCATCATTGCACAGTTATTCATACCAACTGTTTTGCCAAACAAAGATATAGGCTGAAATCATGGAATCACTGAAGTTTTGGGTTTTTTTTTTTTTTACAACAGCGTTGTAAAAAAAACAGCAGTGTTGTAAAAATTGTTCATATTCAAAACTGTTTAGAGATTTTAATTTCACAACTGTGGAAGGTAGACTGACGGTTTTGATACTTGACTGCTCATTTTCATCATTCAGCTTTGTAAATTTTGAGACTACCTGAAAGACAAAATCACAAGGTTTTTCGGACTTCACAGTGAAACAGTTCAGCATCATGTCCTTGCTGAACTGAATCTGACTTCTGTCTGAGCTGCTGAAATAGTATAACTATATACTATGAGAACTGTATTACAATAGCTCACATCATGAGCTTTGTGTGATATGTTTAGAACAATTATGACAGCCCATAAACTCATAAGAACTGGGGTAATTTACACTATCAGCATCATCAGATGTGACTAAATACCCAAATTACAGTTTAGGCTCTGAAAAATTGCCAGTAGTCAAGACAATCAGTGGTCTACATAAAAATTCAGATGTGCTGAGCAACATTTTTGCTCTTTTTTAGCTAGTGGTGTTAATCAAAAGAACTTAAAAAATCTGGAATGACAATAATAAAAATATATTCTATTTTTTCTTTCTGTGTTGTCCTCCCATTTTCAATCCGTTGTGAAATCTCCAAGAATAAGTTCTTGGTGTTATAATTCTCAAGGTCACCATTTGACACAGTTTTTACAAAGAAAAAAACCCCTTATTTTTCTCTTCCTCTTATTTTTATTAAGTGCAAGAATCTCTGGTATAGAAGGATGTGATTTTCATTTCATACCTCTGTGAATCACTGAAAAACAACCAAGGAATTTTGCTGATGAGTTCCTTGAACTGGCTTAKGAAGAAATGGGATCAGATAATGGGCCACAAATGTCGTTCCAGCTGGATGTTGTATTTATTYTCATAAAATCCAGGAATGCACTTTCTGCGTTACAGCTGAGGATTAAAGCAGATCTTCAATATCTCATTGAAAAAGAGGTCTCACAGAATTCCCTTAAACAAAATGGTATAAAATAATGTCACTACTAACAGCTTACTAACTGCCTGAATAGCAGCATGGAAGCTTGGAAGAGTTTTGTGAACGGTCATACAGCAGTGTTACATAGCGCTCGCAGCCAACTGATTTTTTCCCTCTCTTCCTGGGGAAAAGACTCTTTGAAATTTATCCATTTGCAGGAGGAGGTTATTATTAAGGAAGATTCTATAACTGTACAAACCTCTGTATTCATGGAGGAAGAAACTGAGATGATTCTAATACAGAATTTTTGTTGCAATAGGAATTGCCCAAATGCCTCAAGAGTATTGAGTTTCCAAATTTCCAACTGTTGCACCATACACTGACGATGATCAGATTATTTGCCTTCTCCAAGAAGCATAAAGATGATCAAAGCATTTATATCATATCTTTACATGTGCAGAGGTGGAAGATTCTGGCTATGTTCTCAAGATTATGTACTTGTTCATAAATCAGTAAAATCAATTGTCAGTACAAACACACCTACCCAAACCTTCTGTATGTAACAGACTGTATAGCTCCACCGCTGAGTGARATCTTAATGTTATCATGCTCATCTCTCCCACATCTTCAGGTAGATCATGGGGGGATATTTGGTTTGTGTAGCTCAATTATTAACTAACTTAATATGTATTATGTTTACGGGAAAAAAAAAAAAAATCTTAGTCCAGGAATAATTTACATCATTGTCCTATTCCTCCCTCTCTTTATTCGTGCACTGGCAAGCAGGCAGAGGGAGGAGGCACAGGTTTATATGTTTTGTTATTTAAGCTGCTTGCAACAAAGAGGTTATATTCACTACTTCAATATGTGCATTCTACTTGCAAGAAGCAAAATGAGTGGAGTCACCTCAGGCTGCATCTGGTYAATGGAAGGATGGGAAAGAAAGCCTGTAGGAGTGGGTGGCAATAACTGCTTCTACATCTCAACAATGTGATCACCTACTGAATTAATGAGAGTTTTACATAGCCTTAATGTAGAAGTKTGTCCTAGTGAAGTGTTTGTATAAAAATCCATGTGATTTCTAAGTCATAGTACATATATTGTTTTAATAATTAAATGTACCCACTATGTGTATGCTGATACTGAATAGYTTTTTWWWWWAWTWRSYKSYWAAATGTCTATTATTGTAGTGCTCTGAGGCTTGGTTAATTTCAGTCATTTTTGTTCAAGCTGCAGTAATCCGAGACAGAGGTGAAGTTCAGGTCAGAGAATTGCGAGTGAATGGCAAAACATCATGTACCATTCACTTTAAAATTAACACATCTTCTCTTGAGTTGGAAAAAAAAAAAAAAAAAAGGTTAACTGTGGCTATTTGGACAGAAATTACTGGCCTATTAAATAGTGTGAGATGAACTGTAACCACTTGTTGTTCATGTTTTGTAACCTTGTTCTAATGGTTTTATGCCTATAGAGCCACTCACTTCTTTAGTTTAATTCAGTATTTTGGTAGTTTYATACACTGATTTCTGGTTATTAAGGTATATCTCAAAGGAACTAAGGTTAAAAATTTCTGAAGAGATGGGGACATTGATAAGAGCTTAATTCCTTCAGGCTATGTGGGAACTGTACTATGCTATTTCTGGTCTTTCTTCTGCTTGTTGGTAATTCTGCATATTATCTTTTGTATCACTTTGAATGTGAGGTTGCAGACATTTTTTATTAACTTGGATGCTAATGTAATATATGAATTATTTAGAAGTAAATATCTGTATTAAGAAGAGCAGTGCAGACAATATGTGACCTCCTGYGGTAAGAACAATGGTTTATGCATTTGAGAATAACATTGCAAATCATTTATGCTGAAGCATGTGAAATTTAACACATACATTAAACAAATGCATCTGTAGGATGGCTAAAGGACGGACCAGCACCAAAATTTTATAATAGGAGTTATAAATAGTTTATTCTTTAAAACTAGCTACTGCACAACTATTTTCTCTTCATTACACATTAATAAAAGTTATTTTATTGATTTCTGCTTGCTTTACAGCTTTCTCTAAACCCTTCATCAAGATAACTTTAGAGTGGTCACTATATAGTTAAAGACAGCTCATGTCCTAGCAGCAGCATATTGGACAGATAAAGGGAAAAGGAGCAATAGAAAGATGTCTTAAGATCATATCACTCAGCAAATAGAGGGACTAAGTAACTTGTCATGGGATGACCTAGAAAGAGCTGGAAAAGACACGAAGTTATATTTCATTTGATTTCATTAACATACAGCTTCATTTTTGAAAACTTGCCTACTAGATCCATGTTCCTAGATCCATGGGTCTTCAGCTATATGTGACTTGTGACTGAAAGCTGCTTCCATTTTTGTCACTTACATAATCAGCAAGCAAGATGAACCGAGTTTCCAGATCTGGGAGAGAGTCTGCAAATATTAGCAAAGCTATCACCAGATGGCACTGAATACAGCAGTATTCACTTCTCTCTCCTTTGTAATAGATAATGCCCTTTARCCACTGTGTTCTGCTTAGTTTTAGAAGATAACACAATCTAACTTACTTTATATTTCATACCTTGAACATGATATAGCCCTCCAATTTTAAAATAGTTCTAACCTTAAAATAAATATCAAATGCAAACTGACTTGGAAGAATGAGTAAAGATGTATGAACAGTTCACTTCTAAGTTCATGATCTGAAATTGGGTCAGGACAATGTAAAGTCATAAAAACATAGTCATTAGTTTTCAGACAGAGAATATTAGCCAACTAACTCTCAATCCTAAAAAAAAAAAAATCATCTTTATTTCTTTGGCATTCAATGGTACTGCTGATATAGAAGAGCAAAGAGACTAAAACTAATGGGATATATAGACTGGAATGATAAGTAATTAGTGTTAATATTTAATGCTGGTACTTTTTGAAATGAGAATATACCACTCACTTGCAGTACTGAAAATGAAACTTTTAATTTACTTCTTTTTTCATACATATAAGTATTTGGGAAGTAGAGGAAAGCAATTAAATATTTTTTTTTCAAATCCCTAAATTTGCTCAGGCAACATAAACCCCTGCAATTTCTCCAAAGGTTCAAATTTAGCTTGTTCTTTATACAACCTACATTTTTGTATATTAATACCTTTGAAAAATGGCCTATTTCATTACATAAATCTGTATTCTATACCTATGCCTTGTTGCAGAATAAAGGGATTCCTGAGGCCTGGGAAGATAGATCAAAATGAGAGAAACTATATGTTTCCTCCATCAGCAAATGAGTGTAAATCTAGCAGTGTGAGATTTATGAGAATGATGGTCAGTCTCATTATATAGAATGTTGAATTTTATGTCTGTTAAAAGTAATCTGAATATGGCAAAAACTATTTATCATTGTGCAAACAGAAGGTCAGCTAAAGTTTTATCAAACATCTAAGAATTCAGGAACTTGCATAMATTTTTAGCTTAACCAGGTATTGGGCATCATCTGAGCTACAGAAATTTATTTTGCAAGTGATCTTAGCCTGCAGCAAAATTAAGGTAAAACAATTTAGTTTAAATCTCAGTGACAGACGTTTAAACTAACACATTTTACCTTATATTTGCATGGGCCAACAGCACAAACATTTTCCAGATATTGTTGCTCTGATGACATACACCAACTTGACAAGCTTGACAAGCTGTGAAAAGTTTTGTCTGAGCTTAAAGTTATTCTTTAGGTTTCAAGAAACAGTGGTAGAAAGAAGGTGAATTAGAGCTAATGTTTTTAGTGCAAGAAAGATCGAGTAATGTATTTGTCAAAATAGTCCTTATTTTTCTTTTTTTGATTTCCCAACTTATAATAATTTAAGATATTAAATAAAGATATAAAAATAATGAATTTAAGGCTGCACAAACACGTACATCATATTCA
This sequence comes from Nothoprocta perdicaria, assembly GCF_003342845.1. Classification (NCBI taxonomy): domain Eukaryota; kingdom Metazoa; phylum Chordata; class Aves; order Tinamiformes; family Tinamidae; genus Nothoprocta; species Nothoprocta perdicaria. The sequence continues at coordinate 1,296,399 of NW_020454561.1, forward strand.
TCAAAATTTGTCCAGCCCTCCCAGAATATAGCATTAAACTCTTTTCATAATTTTGYTTTGTTAATTACAGAGCTCTGCAAATGATGCTGCATATGCTCCTAAAATCTGCTTTCTTTCAAACGTAACTAAGTATCCTCATTTCACTGATGGTTTGAAGAGCTCTTAAATTATCTGACATTGCTCCAATATCTGTGGATTGGAACCTGGGGGACTAGCCCAATTTCCAGGGAAGTTGATGGGCCCTGAAAGTGGTTCTGATAATCAGGAGAAGATTAATAGAATCATATCAAACAAAGTCATTTTAGATATTAAGAAATCTTGCACATAATTTCATACAACAAGTGGGAATGAAGAGTAGTAGTTTATATAGCTGATATTCTTTTTTTCAAATGATGACAGAACCATAAAAACAAACTAAATAAATTTTTCCCTAAGTTTAATATCCTTTTTTTCCTAGCTATTCACATGCATGCTTGAGGGTGTGAATTAGCTTGAGCAGTCCCACATGAAAACAGCATCCACTCATCCAGCACAAATGTTCCTTTATTTACCAAATCCATCAAATATTTGTTGAGAAAAATGTTTTCCCTATGTGCATTTTCCTAATATATAAGTATATATGCTTGTATATATGTGTGCATGTATAGAAATGATCATGGATGCATATTAATATTTTCATATAATAAATTTGTAAGCTAAATATTATTTTCTAATTTTTAATGCATAGATAGATTAACACTTCATAAAACAAGACCAATCTACTGAATACAGCAATACAAACTTCACTGCCAATTGTGGTTCRTTATGAAATCTGTACTAGAGTCAAATATGGGCAAAAAGATCTGGGAAAWTTTTTTCACTGAAGAATAAAGTCTGAAGTAGAAGTAAAAAAAGTTATACGAAGTAACTCTTAACCAGTCCTTAGGCTCCATTTATAATAAGWACCAAGAAATGAGAAGTTCCACATGGTGATTCATCAAATCTGTTTTAGATGTCTGTCTTAAAATGTAATGAATTGTCATCTAGAAGTGGCAATTTCTCTTTCAAGGACTCTCAGTTCAGTTGATCAGTTCAGCAGTAGATGCCTATCTTAAGACGAATACATGATTTTAACGTTTTATATCACATTACAACGCTAGTAAGGGATCCTCTTTCCTGGAAAAGTCCTCAGTTGGGATCCAGCACCACATAAAAACACAAGTTGGTGCCTATATGTGAACCTGAACTCTTGATGTGGTAGCAAAAGTCACCTGCAGCACACTCCAAAGGATGAGCTCAGCTCACACTCTATTATGCCTATATTCAGCTGCTTAGACATGGACATCCTGGGCTTTCTCTGTTGCCCCTACTCTCCTTATCATCCAGTCACCTGACTAGAAGGGAACATGTCTCCTATGCATCCCACTTCATCTATGATATTGTCTCATTCATCTTAAATGATGCTAGAAACCTAAATTTATACAAATGAGTTGAAGTCCCTTGTGTCAAGTCAGTTGAATTAATTCCCATGTTTCAATGTTAAGAGCTCACCTTTTCTGTTTATATTATAAAGCCATCCCAGTAAATAATATTTGCATAAAGTTAATGATTTTGGGGGGGAAGCTGGGGAAATGTTTTCAATGCTGCAGTGCAAATTATAGTCTTGATCTTAGTGTATGATAAACTAATGTCATCTAGGAACTTAGGGACAAAAGTATATTTAAAGTAGCAGGTATACCATTCTAAAAGCAGGCACTTCTCCAGGATCAGTATATATGATGATTGCTCAAACTGTCCAAAGATATTTTGAAAGTGTAATCTGTTTATATATTCCCTCTAAGATTTACGCTGATAAGAGCTTCAGAGATGTGTATAATTATTCTCTGTGGAAGTACTCAAGATAATTAAAATACTTACTTGAAAATATGCAAAGAATGCATTGAAAAAAAAAATGCTTCACTAATCATTCTATCCTGATTTTCTATATAAATAATACATAACAGGCCCAATCCTACTTACTTTGAAATCMATGAGCATTTTGCCATTAAATTCAAAGGAAAAAATATCAAGTTCCATAAAAATATTTGAGCATCATATTGAAGAATAAAACAAAAGTATACTTTAGAACTTAAAAACACTCTCTATAGTATTTCTGAGGTGGAGGAAAGGCTGTATAAATTGCTTTCTGACTCTGATATTCACTTTTGCTATGTTAACAATATTGATGTTGATTTACTTTTTACAATAAAGCAGCCAAAGAAGCCATTTTCATCTTTTCGTAACTTGAAGGGAGATGAGTAAGAGATTTTTTTAGAATTAGCTTTTGTAGAATAAATCTTCTTGTGTTCTTGAAGCAAGAAGAAATATAGAGTTTTTTTTTTCAAATTTTTCTAGTTGATCAGGCTCGACTCAACACCCAGTCATATTTTGGGCATGAAGAGAAGTAAACAGGGATATCTGTGAYATCCCTCTGATGTTCTAAAGTAAGAGAGAGTTTGCTACCTTTTAATATTGTACGATGTGGCACTCTGTCTAGTGTCTGTGTCAAAGTCTTTTCTCTGTTTGTTCAACTTTTTGTTCCAAATTTTACCTTGAAAGGTTTCAAAATTCAAGAGATGGCTTCCATAGCTGTCTCTTCATCTCTGATCCTTATTTTCTGCTAATTCTTCAGTATGCTTCTTTCCTCTCTCCACTCCCCACACCACTGTGCTAGCAATGTTTCTAGTTTTGTATATGTTARTTGCACTTGGACTGATGTTACTCTGGATTTTCACCAATTAAAAATAAGATTGATCATCTGTAGCTCAGATGTCCTAATATTTTACACTTTAAAATACAATGTTTTAAAATTAGTTAGCAGGACCAAGTAATGAKGACTTTTCTATTTATGAACAATTGATTTCTGCTGATTCAAAGCAATCGTATATTTATCATTCCTGACAAAACTGCATCTTTTAAAGAAATGCTCAGTTTCTGAACATATTTTTATATATAAAGCCAGAAAAGTTCTTTAACATTGTATATGTGCATTCAGTATTGGAAGAAGATAGAACTTTGCTCTTGCTCCAAAGTTTTTGTATTTAGAATAAACACACAAGTACTCAAGTGTAATATTTACCTATCAAACTGTGGAATTATTTAGCGAAAGAAGTCAGTTCACTTACTATTCACATATCAACTTACATCTATTTGAAGAATTTGTGCCTTAATGGATTACAGATAATTTACCTTGTACTTGCAATTCTRTAGAAGGAAAATGTTATGTAGCTTAGGAATTATTGCTTTCTTTCCTGGTAATATTAYCTCCTTACAGCATCAAGTTTCATGCATAATGAAGGATTTGAAGTACAGGACATCTAAAAGGTAGTTCCCCCCAAAAATACATTTTTGTCTTAGAAATAAATATTTTTAGCAGGCAGAATAATTTCCTGRGGGAAATCCAGAAATGTTGTTTTACCATGAGACATCTAGTGTGCTAATAGTGTCTGACAGAATTTTTGATTTATGAAAGTGAATGTCCTCAGTCCATGTGAGTACAGACCTTAAAGAGCCTACCTCTTCCTTATTCTATTCCTGTATGTATAATACATACATGCACTTATATTAGGCATCATACATGCACAATGCACTTACATTACAGCATATGAAGCATTCACAACTTTATTTTTCACTTCTTACATGGATATGAACTCTTCAAAAATTTTCATATTACTTCCTATAATTACTTCCCACCTTCAAATGTTATTCATAGAATATTCTGCTATACTTTCAGGATGAATATCATGGTCAAAGAACTGACTGAAAAAAAAACAGTAGAAGTTAACATGTTACCTTTTGTTTTACTTACTGTTTTCTTTAGTATTGTTGCTATTCCAGTCTTTCAGATTAAATTGCCTACAGAGTACTTATAGTGCTTTACTGTATGGTGCTATCAGTTTTCTCTTCATAGCATACAAATGTTTATGTCAACTGAAGGCTATTTTGTTGTATATTTTTGTCACATTATCTTTGCTAAGATAATGCCATATGTATTTTACAGAAATACTATTACAGGATTTTTATCCATGCTATTTTATCCATGCTGTATTTCAATTTATTGTTTTTTTTTCTCTATGAAACCAATTCCTTTTTT
>NW_020454561.1:1300689-1307210 GCF_003342845.1 Nothoprocta perdicaria
TTTTTTGATTGATTGATTGATTCTTTGATTTGTTATTATTGTTGCTTTTATACCTCCAAAATCTAACCAGGTATATCTAATGAAATAAATGTTTAAGTCATTTTTTAAAGGTTTGGGTGCAGAAAAGCACTTGAACATCAATCCATGCTGAAGTTCTGCCTTACACAACAATTACATAGTCTAGAACTATCGTTGATCATCTAGATCATTGGATCTAGACCAAGACTCACAAATTACTTTAGACAAAAGTGGAGTCTGAATAGTTTCCTAGGTTCAAGGTTATGCTTTTAATTACAGGACTGTCCTTCTTCTCTGCATCCATTTAAGCTTTCTCCATTTTTGATCTTGTAAGTACTTAATCTCTTTCATTGTCTTGCTTGTGGAAAAAAAATAAAAACTACTTGAATACAAAGACGTATGAATACTTGAAGACAAATAAATACATATTTTTATTCTGAAATTCATGTCGTACATAACTACTCTTTCTGTAGTTAAACAGGTCAGGTCCAGTTTCTTCAGGGAAACCTCCTGAAATTGATGTCCAGTGTAATTATTTTGATATTATGACATTTCTTTGAAATGGTGTAGTCAAGAATGCATGAACCATCTTTCAGCTTGGAAGCTGGCACCAAGTGTGGAGTCTTGAGATGGCATTTTCAAATTCAACTACTGTCTAGAATGATCAGCTGCACATCTTTGTTCTGGCTTAATAATTTCATAGTTCTTATAATTTTTAGCAGTATATGTGAGTTCACAAAGATGAAGTGTTTACCTATATTAATAAACAGCAATGTAATACTTGCATTTTCTCTGTAGTGGCATCCATGATTCTTGAGAATATGAAAGCCAAAACAAATAACAGAAAAGAAAAATCATTTTCTCCTGTCTGTCAAGGATAACACATCGAGTGTTTCTTGCTCACTTTGGAAGGAATTCTAAGAAAATATACAGTTAGGATGTGACAATTTTTTACAACAGGATAGACTAAGCTCATTTTTGTTATGTGATTTCTATTTCAATGAATTCTGAGTAAATAATAGATTTTTCTGTAGTTTATTATTTTAATGTAAAGCCATCTTTACTAGCATATCACAAAATCATTGATGGAAAAATGAGGCAAGAAAGATGACAATGTGGTCTTTTTCTATGTTAATTAAAAAAAGAAGAAGTAAGAAAAAAAGGATCATTTATAACATATGCACATATCTAAATAGTATTTTTATGCAAATACAAATAAAAATAAGTAAAGGTTACAAAGACAGAAAATGTCAGCAGAAAGATCTATGGAGACATTTTTATTCGTTGTGTCCCCAGAGACAAGTATGCTAGCTTAATTATGCTGGATTTGAGAAGAAGGAGATCAACAAGGGATGCAAAAGGAAAGATAACATATCAGAATAGGAGTAATGCAGTGCTTGCTTAAATGAGGAACTGCACCATCTCACTTATGCTACAAAGAAAGTACAACCATGAATACTAAAAGGGTAAATCTTACTCTGAGTTAAAATGTCTCACAGGAGCAGAACAAATAAATGAATATCATGTATACAAGAGCTTGCCTGACACATGATAAAAGATAACATATCACCCAAATGTTCCCTAGCACTTTGCAGGTTATTTAAGTAGTCTTTGGTACTTAAACCTGAAAACTACTGAACCATAGAGAAGGAAAGAAAAGGGCTGGAGAAAGTTATGCTCACAAGTAAGATTCTCCTCTAAAAGAAAAACAAACCATTTTTATCACTTCACAGAACTCTATGCAACAGAAAATATAGGACACGTCATATTGCATTAGTATAACAGTAAAAAGAAGTGGTCTAATTGCATATACAAAGACCTCATTTTACCTATGGGATTTAAACATAGCAGAATATCTGGTAGAAATGTAAAGATAGAAATTTAGAGTYCATGAAGTCCAAGTCCTTATGGAAGTGGACAATACACAATATGTATTTGTGATCCTGGCAGGAGTAGTGAAGTTTACCAGCTAGATTTCTCCCTTAGTACCAAATGGCCTAAGACCCACTCTTCAAAATGTTTCTGACAATAAGTGCTTGGAAGTGTCTATTTGCATGTGAAAAATTACCCTGTCATGTACCCAGTGAACTGCTTCATTTCAGAGGTAAAGGGTCAAGAAMTGCAGAGAGTAAATAACACTGAATGATATTGGGTTGACAAAGCTAGGGAGAAAAGTTTTAAGGAATGAATAAAAAAAAATGAGAGAAAGGTTTTTTAAGAGAGCACAGAGGTAGAGTTCAGTATTATAGTAGATGTGATTTGTTTGCTTGCTTTTAAAATMTATGTACTGCTTTACTGGGGCTGTTTTACAGATGTATCCATTGAATCTAAAAAAGTAAAGACAGTGCACCAGCACMCTAAATATCTCACTTCTTTAGGTTACTTCTGGCCACCCTAAACTATAATGGAAGATTCATCAAAATAGTCAGTTCTGCAATGAAAATGGATAAATAATTAAAGCTTGGAGTGAAAGGAAAAAAAAAAAAAAAAACTTCTCAAGTTAAAAAAGAATATTGAGGAGTTTCAGGCTACTGTTACATTTTGATTTGGAGCTACCTATAATGCAGAGCCTTTCTGTAGAACTTGTGGCTTTCATTCCATATGAAACATAAGAATGGGAATAAAAAGCTCCATGTATTGTAYATGCTTCCACAAAATTCTGAGTGTCTCACAGGAATCACTCTCTGATAGAAAAAGCTATTAGGTATGAATTAAAAATTGAAAGTATATTTTGTCCTCATCAGATATCCTAAATGAACAGTAAAATTGCTAGGGCCCAACATAGCCACTCCTTTCCAAGCCATAGCAAAACTTCAGAGACTTGATTTTATTTTAGTAGATACATGTTTTGACATTTATTATAGATCATCAATAAAACATGCCAATGCTTCTGCATTCTCCTTGTTCTTGAACACAGGAGAACACATAAAAGGAAATTCTAAATGCACATGCTGTTATGACGATAKCCAGAAAAACTGCTCTTCARATAAGAAAAGATCTTATTTTGCCTCTATTAAAAAATTCTATATTTTGCGTCTGTCTGCATGTCACTCTCAAAGATTATTTTAAAGATTAAAATTGCATAAGTTTGGAATTTTGATAATATGCATACAGAATAGTTTACTTCTGTGGAGTGTGAAAATAATTTCCCCAAAATGATGACAGTGGAATTACATGAGTTGCGCAAGAATCTGTTCTATTAATTTAGTTATTTATTTACTTATTCATTCCTTTCTCTCTCCCAAATTTTTATCTCTTTTTTTTTTGTAGAAGTTAGAAAAGTAAAGAGGAGGAAGGGTGAGAGAAGAAGAAATGAAACGTCATGAGATATTTTTGTTTGTTATTTTGAAATCAAAACAGAAATAAAAGTAGGCACTATAGCTTTATCTCTACTTTTGCCTGGTAGAGTATTATCTAGCTTGATAATATGAGTTAATCTGCTTGGTATGATAAAGAACCAATCTTCCTCTTTGTACTCTAGTGTTAATGCTTTCTAACTAGGACTACTTTCAACATGACTTAGGCAAAAAATTGATCGGCACAAAGTTGACTGAATGGAGATGTGAGTAGGCTGAGGTGAGTAGGAACCTCATAAGCAGGTTACACTAATGAAAGGAGAATGAAGATTTCTTGGATAGTGATATTTATAGGATGTGTTTCCAAATGGTATGGAATCAAGTATTCTTCTGGAAAGTCCTTTGAATCAATGCTTTTCTTTTTATAAGCATGAAAAAAACAAAAGTGAATGTATGCTCATTAGTGTTGCAGCCTCCCCTCCATGCCCTTCCTCAATGGATTATAGTGAAATGGATGGAGTTCTGAAAGAGCCATTGCATTTATAATTCACTTAGTCTTACATGAAGAAATACAGTACTCTCCCCACTTTACCTCTTCTATTCCCAGGGTGCAAAGGGTTAAATATTTTGGATCTCAACTGAGTGCAACTAGTCACTATTTTACTATACTTGCTATGCATGACACTAGTATCTTATTATTATTTTACCTTGGATTTTAGTAAACAATCCAGGATTCGGCAAATGTTATATGTAGTTATTCTTTTGTTAAAAAAAAATTAAAAAAAGGCTGCTGAAATGGACCAAGGAATTGATCAGCTGTGTAGAATGAGCCAATAGTGTATCCAGCATCCTCTTTTCTATTCCACTCATAGTTTCTTGGGAATGGCAATTCATTCTTTACCTATGATTTTGGTTCAGATTAGATAGCCTGAAACAGATCTTTTGTTTCTGTCTTTGGAGATTTTGGGATGGAAACTGCAGAGTTTGTAAACACTTTGCCATTTTTTGTCTGCTTGATTAGAGATGGCTTTAGTCATGGCTTCAATGCTTTGCTGAATTCTTGCTTAGTGAGATAAGAGGAACATGCACCCTTTTTAATTTTAGTTTAGTACTTTAATTTTAAGARGGGAGAAATATATCCACAGCATTGACATTTTTTAGCTTTTAATTACATCTACCTAGAACCTTATAATATAGACGCAAGTGATTCTCATAAGTATTGATGCATTGTACAGAACAATTGTTAAGAGAAGTGACTGTACTGAAACCAATCTTTGTATTCAGATTCAGCACTGCACTCATTATTTTTTCTAAATGTATTTCTCTCTCTCTTTTTATTTTTTTTATTTTTATTTATTTATTTATTTTTTTTTTATCTTTTAATAGTACTCTTTGGGGATAAAAGTCCTAAATTAGGACTTTAAAAGTCCATACATTTTGTATTACCAAACATCTTAKATAATGATTTTCGTATTATCCCAACATCAGTGTATGAAATTGTTGATATTAACTAATATTAAAGTGAAAATTACTTGTAAAGTGCTTTGTTTGCCCTTCTGTAGCAAAGATAACAAACGTTCCTTTCAGTCTCTAGTCCTACAAGAAAAAAAGTCAGATCTTGATATTTATTGCTCAGATACACAGCTATCAAAAAAAAAAAAAAAAAAAAAAAAGTGAAAATATTTATCGTATTATCCCAACATCAGTGTATGAAATTGTTGATATTAACTAATATTAAAGTGAAAATTACTTGTAAAGTGCTTTGTTTGCCCTTCTGTAGCAAAGATAACAAACGTTCCTTTCAGTCTCTAGTCCTACAAGAAAAAAAGTCAGATCTTGATATTTATTGCTCAGATACACAGCTATCAAAAAAAAAAAAAAAAAGTGAAAATATTTATCCAGCTTTAAAAATTCTCCTAAACCAAGCTGTAGAGATTAAGTCAGAGGCTCATGAAAATTTTGTAAAGTCTTACAAACAGGAAATGAAATTGTTCACACAAATTCTCTTCTCTCTTAGTGCTCATCTTCGTTCTGCCTCCATTCCCAAGAGAAGTCCTCAGAACTACTTTGAAAACAAAGAAACAAAAAGAGGAGGGGGGAAGAGCACTGCTGGTAGATTTACCTTTGAGTCATCCTGAATCTCAAAGGGAACCTGTAGGAACTGATATACTTTTAACTACTTTTTAGAAGAAAAAGAAAAGTAATATTTAGTTAATGAGTTCTTTTCATGAAACTGTAAAGTTTCTGAAGGTTTGTAAATACTGAATGTACTGGTAAATKCTGTGTAGGCTGGATAATAAAATTTATCCAGCTTTGGATAAAATATTTTCAATATATGCAGATAAAAATCACTATAATAAATTATTTTGAAGTATATTCTTATCTCAAAAATATCACTTTTTTATATTCTGTACCTCATAAAAAAGCAGAAATCAGAGAACATATCAAATTTTATCCCTCTACCTGAAACAACTCAGAAGAGTATAATCACACACTTAGTCTCTACAGTCTCTACAAAGGCTGGATTTTTAGCATGGTGAATAGGAATTTGGCTGTTTGACATAAGGTAATTTATTATAGCTAGCATCCTCAGACCACAGTTAAAGGGTAACTATCAGTGTCTTAATGATTGTGAAGAYTGTCAGCTCAATCATTAGAGAGTTTCCATTTCCTCTTCTGTAAAATGTTGGTCACCTTTGCTTTAATAACCCATCAATTAAGCCTCCAGTATGGTGTTTGGCTGTAAAAAATCATAATGGATTATGTTGCAATAGCATCTGCCTGTCCAGTAAAAATGGAGAGAAGATTAAATCTTTCTCTAAACGGTGCTGTTCTTTATTTTTTTTTTCTTTTGTCTATCAAATAAAATTACAATTAAAATTCCAGGTTGTGAGGCAGATAGAATAAACAAACTATATGGTTATGATTTTACATATGAAGCTCTTTCATCTAATTTTTTTCTTTATTTTGTTATCAAAAAATAAACTATAGATAACAAAATACAAAAAAAAGTAGCACTGCTCCCAGGAACATGAACATTTTAAGTACGTATGATTAGTAACTTTCTGATACTGCAGGTCTTTTTGCCTTTCTAATAGTACTCGGATGCAGGTCCTTCTGAAATATTCAGCCATATGTTTCTTTTTCCTGAGGCAATTCTGAAGTCTAACATATGAGATTTTTATTTGTTTATCTTTTTTTTTCTTT
>NW_020454561.1:1307232-1340295 GCF_003342845.1 Nothoprocta perdicaria
CCCAACAGAAGCTTATCAAACTCTACCATTAGCCACAGGAGGCCATCTGAATCATCAGGAAAACTTTGAATAGGATTGGTCCGCGCCACAAACTTTCCTGATATTATGGAAAAGAACAAAGTATTTCTGTGACTTCTACTTTCTCTTCAGTACTAGCAAGTCTAAAAGACAGCTATAGGGTTTTTTATTCTCCCAATAGATTGCTGAAACACTTCAGTAGTTCAAATGCATCTACAAGTAAGCAACTTCCAGACTATGTTAGCTTTAATGATCTGGCACAGGAAAATCACTTTTCTATTATTATTATTRCTTTTTAATTTTATCGCGTACTACTTCCCTGAAACTGAGCCAATCCACAAGAGTCACAACTTTGTATAACTATGCTGTATTTCTGTTTTGCGTTTTCCCAGGTTTTATGAATATTCCTCCCAAAGTTGTTCTTTCTGACTGTGTCAGAAGACCACACTTACATTTGTCTGACAAGAACACAAGACCTAAATGAATGCAGAAGAGTACTCATTGACACTRACGCTTCCCAGACTTTCTTAAGAAATAACTCAGCTTGGTGTTTCTTGTGCTAGTAATTGCAAATTCTATTCTAATAAATGATACTTTACGAGGATGATCGGGGCCTGGAGCCCCATAAGGAAACGCTTAGAGTCGGGCCTGCTCAGCCTTAAGAGAAGGTTGAAAGGAGACCTGATCAGTCTCTAAATACCTCAAGGGAGCGAGTGAGGAGATTGGGGCCATCCTCTTTTCAGTAGCAGCCRGCAATAGGACTAGAGGCCACAAACTGAAGCACCAAATGTTCTACAGGAACTTAAGGAAAAAAATATTGACAATGAGGATGACAGAGCACTGGAACAGGTTGCCAAGAGAGGTTGTGGAGTGTCCTTTTGTGGAAATCTTCAAAACCTGCTTGGATGCAATCCTGTGCTGCATGCTCTAGGTGACTTTGTGTATGCAGGGTGGTTGGACTAGATGACCTCTGGAGGTCCTTTCTAACACTAAGGATTCTATGATTCTATATTCTTTTAAATTATCTTCCAATGTTTCATATAACATTATGTCTATTTCGGACCTGTTCCTTAAATGACCCTAATGCTGTAATTGTAGTCTAGGAATTAATTATCTTTCCCTTTAGCAGCTATTTGCCAAWACTAGCACCTACACCAATAATGTCTTAACAGTTTGTAAGTTAATCAACACTGCTTCTTCCTCAGGTTAATGAATGACTTTTAAAAGTGTTTGATGGTATACATGATATTGTGTATTTAACACGAAATAGAATGATATGGTGATTACCTTCTATAATTTATTTTAACTTGCTCATTTTTATTTCGTGGTTCCCTTTTGCATGAATGTTTTGCTGAGGTAGTAAACTATATTCAATTGGAGCACTTGGTGACTAACACTTTTGTTAGTATTTTCTGCTTAGATAGGACTTCTGAAATTTCCATTGTTGACAAGAAGACTATGTCCATGGATACCTACCTAGTGTGGAACTTTTTCCATAATCTGTGTAGTGCCTATCAAATTTACTGATTTCAGGAACTTTATATTTCCTTGTWCGGTTTTTCAAACAGATTTTGACTGATAACAGTAAAGATTCAATTTATAATGGGCTGTTAACTAAATACCAGGCCAGTTCTGTGTGGACACCTGAACAAATTTAGCTGTCAGGATGCTCTGCAAGACAAGTTTCAACACTCAAGAGTTCTTGAATAAAATGACTTGAATAAACTGTGTTTTATTGATGAGAAGAAACTAGAAACAGAAAGAAAACATGATAAACATGTAGGAACTAATTACCTGTTCTCCAAAGCACAATGGTAATAAATTTGAGCCTTCCCTATAGATTTCTTAATGAAAAAAATACTAGAATTTCATGCTGTTACCCACTTCCAGTAACCACTTGATCTACACTATTATTGCCTCAGTGAAGGCTTCTGGGTAGCAAGACTCCTTTAAAGAACAATAAATAAGACAGTAGTGCAGGCTGCTCCTTAGTCGTCTCCCATAGCTGGACCACTAGGTATACATGTCCCCTAAATGTCCTGCCTCCCCCTCTTGGYTGGATGAGCTCCTAGGAGCTACTCAGCAATCTCCTCCTCCTCTGCTAAGGAGCACCTCAGCCTTGAGGACCATATGTGTATGAAAACTATGCTGCCAGGGATGTTTCTAAAGAGCCTTCCTCTCTTTTCATTTAGGCCTGTTGAAGTTACCCTCTACTAGAAACCATATCATTAGAAAGAACAACTTACCTCAGGCTATTTTTGGCATAGCTCATTTGCTCTACTTTTTCACTCAATTTGTAGAGACTACACTCATCTTAATCTATAGACTTTCTTCATCTTTGTGATACAATTACCTCTGAATAGAAGTAGCCCTCAAATGTGGAATGTTATTTAAACTTGCTTCAGGCCTGCCCACTGCTCAGCTCTGCTTCTTCCTCAGTGGGTCCTGGGAGGGCTTTTCCCTTCTATGGCTTTCATATTTCTTCAGGTAACTGCTCTTTTCTTTTACGTCTCAGGCTATAATGGTTACACTTCTGCTAAGATTATTCATATGAGAGTTTGCTTACATAACTATTCCATAGATAGCTAAAAGCAGGAAAAGAATGAATCATTTTATAGACCTTAAACATAGAGTCACCTCATGAAATGGTACTTAAGAGTGTAGAAAGCCAATATGAACTGATGATGTAGCAGTTCATTAGTCACTCAAAGATTTCATTATACTCTGGTGCTGAAYACAGGTGTGAATTCAGAACAGCTTTCAGAAAGAAGTGAACAGAAACCTCCTGTAATTTGAAATTAATTAATTGCAGTTAATTAATTATTTTGCTGTATTAGGACAGAAAAGCATGTCACGTGCTTGGATAGGAGTCATTCTAAACTGGAGCTATGGAAAGTGAATTTTCTTGTTAATAGCTCATGGCTGAAGTACATCTGGACCTAAAATTTCCCCTCCAGAAAAAGAAATGAGTAAATAATAAGAGTGGAGATAAAGATTACTATGGCTAGATCTGAATTAGAGAGATATGACTGTTTTCGAGATTCCAGGTTCATAGGCACATCCCACCCATATCAGGGTGATGAAGTAGCTAACAGAGTAGTCCCCTGCTACTCTGTCTTCCATAGGAAAGTCACAAGTTGGAAAAGAGCCTTTCTCTATGTCTGGATAAATGTTGATAGATCTTGAGCAAGATTCTGAGAACCAATGTTGTATATAAAACCAATTAAAGCTTGTAAACAACTTCCTTTTTTCCTGTATGTCCTTTTAGGCAAGTCGATAATATTCCAGAAAACAAGCTTCTTAAAAAAAGGGAAAAATGGTCGTATTCATTGACACTGTGTTCATTTGTAAGAACTAAAGTTTGTCATTGCTACTTGAAGAAAAATTGGAAGATGTTCTCTTTCATCAATAAATGTTTTTAAATTAACAAAAAAAAAGAAGGTTTTAAATAAGTATATTGCTTTTTCTTTACTAAAACATTAAATTCAAAATGTCTGCTGTACAAGTCTATGTTATTTGGTTAATATGTGCACAGTTYTAGTGGCGTCAATGATAAGCAGGATAAATATGCATAGTGACCTATTTTTGACGCCAGAAAATGTTCAGCAAAGAGGAAATAGGGGTGATGAGTATCATCATCAGTGGTAGGCATGCTGAGTGTACTGTGCTCCAGGAATGGACTCTCTATAGACGCAGATATTCTGGGCCCTGAACAGTCATGCATGACTTTGAGATAGCTTCTGTATCACAAATAAAATGTGTGAAATGAGAGAGGAATCTTGTTTCAGAGCAATCATCATTTTGGGAAATCTCATGCTTAATAGACAAAGAATCAACTAAACTACTAAATGAAAGGCTCAGTAGCAATAATTTTCTATGACATTTTTGAATTAAAAGCTTACTTTTTGCAGTTTATASAAGTCTCCTGTCAAGATAGGGTCAGTGTAATGGAATGGAGATAACCTGAATAAAACAATTTTATTTGCTTAATAAAGGAAAATAGGCATAATACATAAGCAAATACACAAGAAAATATCCTCATTAGGTTTAACTGATTTCCATTCTATCACAATAAGTAAAAACTAAGGACATATAGAACAATTAACTTCCAAGAAAAGTAGTAAGATCTATATCTTTGAATTGTTGAAAGCAGCACTGCATAAAACATTTGTATTTGAGGAAAATTATAGCTGACTGCATAAACCGGTAGGATTTCTTTATTTTTGTTTTTTGTTTTGCTATGGTGCTATAATTGTACTATGTTGCATTCTAAAACAGATGTTCCAAATACACAAATTTAAGACAACTATTTAGAGACAAGTGTGATGTTTATATTATATATATTTCAATGTATTATGATAAAGTATATATTTTATATATATAGTATCTGTACATATGRTGTGTATATATATATAGTTATTTATAAATTACTCCCTTAATTTATGATCTCTTGTTCCCCCATATGCTGTGTTGCCTTAGACACGGTATATGTTTCTATAGCTTTTCTTTAAAAGTTCAGTTGGCCTTATTAAATTGAATAAATGCATACTGCTCTAAGATACTTTTATTAAACATGTTTTCTGTTTTTATTAAATATTTCATAACTGATAAAAAGAAATTGTAGAATATAAACTCACAGAATCATAGAATCATTAAGGCTGGGAGGGATCTTTAGAGATC
Organism: Nothoprocta perdicaria; assembly: GCF_003342845.1. Lineage (NCBI taxonomy): Eukaryota > Metazoa > Chordata > Aves > Tinamiformes > Tinamidae > Nothoprocta > Nothoprocta perdicaria. The sequence goes on from NW_020454561.1 coordinate 1,311,931, forward strand.
AGCTAGTCCAACCCCCCTGCACACTCAGGGACACCTAGCACATGTGGCACAGGATTGTGTCCAAGTAGCTTTTGAATATTGCCAGAGAAAGAGATTCCACAAACTCTCTTGGCAACCTGTTCCAGTGCTCTGTCACCCTCACTGTTAAGAAATTTCTCCTTAAGTTCCTGTGCAAAATTTGATGCTTTAGTTTGTGGCTGTTCGCTCTAGTTCTGTCAGTGGCCACCACTGAAAAGAGCCCAAGTCCATCCTCCTCCCTTGATGCRTATCAGGTTCCCTCTCAGCCTTCTCTGCTTCAGGCTGAACAGGTCCAGCTGCTCTCTCAGCCCTTCTTCACAGGTCATCCTCGTAGCCCTGCGCTGGACTCTCTCCAGCAGCTCCACATCCCTCTTGTACTGGGGAGCCCAGAACTGCACACACTACTCCAGATGTGGTCTCATCAGGGCTGTGTGTAGGGGAATGATCACCTCTCTCAATCTGCTGGAGATGTTCTTCTTAATGCACCTCAGGATCTCATTGGCCTTCTTGGCCATGAGGGCACACTGCTGCCTCATGGTCAACTTATCATCCACCATGACACTCAGGTCCTTCTCTACAGAGCTGCTCTCYACAAGGTCAGTCCCCAGCCTGTATTGGTGTCTGGGGTTATTCCWCTCCAGATGCAGGACCTTGCAATTGCGCTTGTTGAACTTTATGAATTTTCTGACTGCCCAGTTGTCCAGTCTGTCCAGGTCCCTCTGAATGGCAGAGGAGCCCTCTGGGGTATCAGCTACTCTTCTCAGTTTCATATGATCAGCAAACTWGCTGAGRGGGCACTCTGTCCTCTCCTCTGCTGTCCAAGTCATTGATGAATATATAGAACAAGACTGGACCGAGGACTGACCCCTGAGSACACCACTAACTACAGGCCTTCAACTGCACTCTGCACCATTGATAACTACCCTCTGAGCTCCTCCATCCAGCCAGCTCTCAATCCACSTCGTCGTCCACTCATCTAATCCACACCTTTGGAGTTTGTCGAAGAGCATGCTGTGAGAGATGGTGTCAAAAGTCTTGCTCTCATTAAAACAAAGTCTGTTGTTGATGATGTTGTTAGTACTTATTCAGAAATCTGTTTGTATTCACAGCTAAATTTATTTATAAGTTTTGATGTTCATTCCAAGTCCATCTAAGATCACAGAATAATTAAGACGGTCATTTTTTTTTTCTCTCCACAGAACCACACACAATCCTACAGTATACCGAGCATTTGTGAAACAAATATTTGGGGCAGTATAAAATGAATATTTTGGCATTGTTTTCCTTTCAAATGTTGGCAGTGTCAAATATGTTTTCCTTGCCATCTGCAGATAGTGTTCAGTCTGTGAATTGGGAATATAATTTACAGATTTACTCTAATGAAATTCACTAGGTAAGGGGTTTCATAGCTTAATTAAGACAAAAATTATGTTTTTTAGGGCACACATTTTAAATAAAAACTAATTTACTCTAGTGAATACACTTAGGCAGGACAGAAACCTGAACAGATTAAGATACAACATGATAATTCTTGATGCAATAGGTATATAAAAATACATAAATTCTATTTTTTATTAGATAGTTTTTAATGCCCTGGTTAGACCAYCTTTAAAAACTGGATTACCTACATATAAAACTACCTCTGAGTTACTAGACAGTACAGATTCCCGACTACCATTCCTTTCATGTAGGATTATTTCTATAATGAGTCAAGGGACTAGTTATTATAAAATGCCTCATAAGCTAAAAAAGTAAGGACTAGAATCTGCTCTCTCATTCCTAGAATACAATCTGAATTACCTGTCCTCCCTTACATGAAATATTCTTGTTTTTCAAGTGAGAAGTGTCATTTTCTTAAATACTAGTAACTTTTATAATTTAATTGCATTTTAAGTGAACAAATGTAATTTACTATCATTTCGCTTCCTAAGAGAACTTGAATTGAAAGTTGATGACTGGCAAATCAGTCCAGAGCGTCTCTAGATATGCTTAGCTGCCTAGAAAACTTGACTCAGCTATCATTTTAACACCATATTTAAAACACACATGTAGAATCATGGCTGTATTATTAATAAATAGAGTATGTTCTTTCAAAAGCAAGAACTGCAAGTATTCCACTGTATCCACCTGATTTATCTGTCATACACATAATTAGAACATCCTATGTGGACCAAAATATGTACAGAAGTTAAAATACTTATAGTAAACAATTATGAGCTTCAAATCCAAGCTCTTCCTTCCTCTTTTACTGTTAATCCAGACAGCACAGTTAGAAAGCATTGCTTTTATTCYCCAATATTTGCAAGAGTAAAGCTGTGAAATTATTTTTCTGGGAATAGAATAACAAAGAAAATATCCTTTCCATGAATAACAGTTGTGTTGGCATAGTAACACATGGGGAAGGATTTCTATGCTAGATATTCTACCGAATTTTTCCTTGATGTTGGTAGCATAATCTGATTGAAATCTCTGGAAATTTTCACAAAGCAAATCAATAAAATAACAGCTAAAAATGTGATAAATTTTTAAATAGAATAAGATAGATTATTTCCATTTCATTATTCTTGTTAATACTTATTTATACTTAGGCTGATTTTATTAATGCACATATTCTATATTTTTTCCATAAATCTCCCTATTTTTTATGATGTTTGATAATATATTATATAAAAAAAAAAGTTTTACCAAATGTTTCAGTGTAACTAATGTGACTACTTTGGAATAGCTAATTATGATTAGAAGTGGGGTAATTATGAGAGATTTTTCTACCTCTTTGAAATATACAGTAATGCAATGAAGATTATTTCAACACACAATTCTAAAACTACTTTTGGCATGGCTTTATACTAAGCTTGATGATGGACTTAAAAAAAAAAAAAAAAACACTCTATTGACTTGATTTCCATCAGTAATTCAGTGAAAACCAATTCACTAACACCTCACCAAGAAAGATACTCTCTCAGCAATTCTTTATAAAGCCATACTTAGCTGTATAGCTTTTAAAAAATAGTTCTTCCCCAAAAAGTTGAATTACATCATTAAACAAAATCATTGAGAGGGGTCAGGATGCTTTTTAAGCAGATAGTTTTCAGAGAGTGCAGAAAAAAAAAAAAAAAAGTAGTTAATTTGCAAAATTGTCTTAAATCATTATATTAGAAAGGTCAAGAGAACATAAGTATGATTTAAACATGCTTTGCTAACTCCTAAAAGAATTACTATTCTATAGGAGCCTATGCTTTACATCCATGCAAGGAAATGATTTTCTAGATAGACTGACATCAAAAGAAAAGACATTAAAAATAGTCCAAACTGGTTTGACAAGCAAAATTAAACAGCAGCAACAACAACCTTCCATTTAAAGTGAAAAATGCTACAATGCAAGATTTGATAGCATTTAACAATATGCAATCCTCACAGTAGTTAATAAAATAAAAGTTGCCCTTCAAGAAAAAAAAAAAAATACAGTAGTAATTTGCAGAGAAGTACAGCAGGGTTTAGAAGGCAACTTAACACCCAAAGGTCTGTCTAAAAGTAGGTTGCCTCAGAGCTATTGTAGACAGAATATATTAGAAGAGCACTTGGAAAAGGCTGATAGTATTTTAATTAATGGAGAACACTTGTGGGCCATTCATTGTTGCTAAGAATTAGGCAGGCTAATTGATCCAGCACAGGTGCATATAATTGAGAGATATGCCTAAGATGTGGATTTCACATTTAATTTACTCTGGGAGGTTTGTAGATACAGTGAAAATTTAGTTAACCAAAGTCTTGAAAAGAAAACGAGCAAGGATATTCAGGTTGATCTCTGGTACTTGAAATAGGAAAGGAACAGTATGACTGGAAAGAAAAAAAGAAAAAAGAAAAAAGTGATGTAGAAAAGCCAGTGGTACATCAGTATGTAAATGGAAGATAATATTTTAGTAGTTAATAGTTAAACTATTTTAGCAACACTAAACTATAACAAGTGTTCAGGGGAACCTAGTGGACCTAGTTCCAAAGGACCAAAGTGGTTCTAGTTCCTAGGACCAAAAACCTAGTGTTCTTCTAATATAAGTGAGAGTGGAGTAGTATGTTACACAGTGTTGTTGATTTAAAAATATAATTTCAATTTACCTGTCTTGCAATTCAGAATAAAGGTTGTAGGAACAAAAAAGATCATACTTTTTTATTATTTATTTATTTTTGCGGGGGAGGGGTGGAGGAGAATGGGGGAAGCAGTGGATTGACTTTAGGGTTATTTATGTTTTTGAGTTTGGGGTTTTACCTTTTAAAATATACACCAAAATACCAGAGCATTAAAACATTTCAAACTTGGTGATTTGGTTGAAAATTTCTAAATAAATATCCATCTTTTTAAAATTACCAATTTTAAATCCTTTGATCTTTATGTTGGGGATTCTTACTAGTACTTTTTTTTTTGTTGTTGTTGTTTTTAAATACCAATAGGTCTTTTATTCGGGAGTTTATACATACAGTCTTTACTTATTAAAACAGTTTCTCATTCACATGTAGGACTAAGATCTAGTCTCCTTCCGTATAGCAGCCAAACAAAATAAACAGTAAACAAAGTTCAGGCATTCACAATGCATAGTTTTGGAAAATGGACCATACAAATATATTTACAAAACTCACCATATTCAAGAATCAACGATTAAACTAATCGACATAAAATGCACAGGAGAAGGATACAGATTAATCTCTGATTGTCTTGAGGACTTAGGATCATATTCTTAGGGCTAGTTAAACCTATAACTTCAATTAGGATCAAAACAAAAGAGGGAACAAAATCTCTTTAGGGTTTAATGTATCAAATCTTCAGAAAGATATAAGACCTGTCCATGCAAGTAGCCAAGCTCAATAGTTAAACCAACTGCAGGTGATAGCCACCTGTTTACAAGTTAACTGACTGCACACCTAAATGCAAAGGCCCTAGAACTCAGTAATGATTTACTAAAAAGAATTCAGAATAACAGAATAATAAAAGACCTAAAGAATGAAACATGACTCCTAGCCATACTGATGAGGGCTCTTACTTGAAACACCAGAGTTTTGGCCTTCTGCACATAGTCAGCGGCCTTAGGCTTTTGCTGTTTCTTTATTTGTTTGTTTTCTCTACCCTAGGAAACAATAACTATATAAACTAGGAAGTTCTCAAGATTCCTCATTTCTCATGTAATAGCCCCCAGTCATACTAAATTAATCAGAAAAAAAGTCCTTAYAGCACAGTAGAGAAAATGTAACAAAAAAGATACGATGTAGTGTCCTCAAAAATAACCTGTTGTAGGGTTGTTAGGAAACTACCTAAAGCTGTGGGACATTTAATATTGAACAACTACAGGCTGAGAAGTGTGTTCATGGTTCTCTCACTTTCTAAGATTTCTTACCAGTACACAAGGTGACAACYTTGTTGCCTCTAGCTGTCATATTTCCAAAGAAAATACTTTTATGTTTTGGAAAGTTCATTGTCTACTGTCTTTACAAGACTGCTTTGAGCTGTAGATTCCAATTTACAGAAGCACCATTCAGTGAAGGGTTTGATAGTGGGTTTCAGGCTTTTCCAGTTGTCACTTTTTTTATCTTCTTCAGACTGCCCTAAAGTGCCTCCTTGCTTAGCATCTTTTGGGTATTGTTCCACTATACCAGCCTCTTAAATGAGTAAGAACGCAAGACATTTCACTAACATCATGTCTATATAGAGTTCATCTATTATTACCTTATTTCCAAACTCCTGGAGCTGTTTGTGCTCTTCATTTGTCTTCTGCTCTCCCATCCATCTTCATCATGTAGCTGAGGTGAGGTATAACCTAACTCTTTATTCTTGTCACACGTACTTTGCTTTCCATAGAAATTTGAGAAGATATAGTGGAAGGAAGCTGGTAAAAGGCCTCATATATGAATCATTTAAGAGTCTAGGCCACAACAGTTAAATTTATGTCCCTTRCTGGAAGTGTTACCTAACATATTATTAGCAATGTTTCTAAACACGGGTATAAATCATTTTCTCAGCATWATCACTATTTAATGCCTAAGGCCTTTTTATTCAGATTCCCAGATAACCAGAAAAAGTGCATATTACTAGATTTCACAAGGCATTAATATGCCTGTAAGTCAAATTTCCTTAATTATTCGGGAGAAGAGAGGACGAGCTTTTCTTTCCTGCCTCATCCTATTTAATTTCTCCAGTAAATTCTCTATGTAAAACCATCTGCTGCTGGGAGGAACAAGGTTTTGATGAGAATTTCAAGCAAATCCTTATATCCCAATAGTCCATAAACACGTATGAAGATCATATTACATAAAAGAATCAAACAAAACTCAATCTCTAAAGCAGCTCTCATCACAGTTTCCTTTAAAATAAGAGATATGTTGTGGGTCAAATCTTAATGTGGAAGGTCATTCTCCAGAGACAACTGAAACATATAAGCTGATATTTTTTCCTTGAAGTTTTTCTTTGTTGTGCTGCTCTATTCTTGAAAAATGCATAAGTGCCTTCTTAACTGTTAATGATCATTCAGACTTATATAGAATCATTTTTTTTTTCTGTTATGACTGAGAAGTAGTTTCTGTTTGAAGATCAATGCATTTGAATGCTCTGAAATTTGCACGTTTATTCAGATTCTCCTGAAACTTCCACCATTTCAGCTGCAGAAAAGGGTTACCAGTTCACATYTGGAGTCACTGAGGTATATATCCTTATGATGTAGAGCTCTGAATAAATTGTATTTAGACCTTGGATTCTACCAGTCATCTTGTGATGCACATACATGGTTCAAAGTAGATTATATGGTAGCTGGTCTCAGTTGCTCAGAGTTTATCTTTCATAAACATGCTATTTACTGTCCCTTAAAGGAAAGCAATGGTGCAGTCATTTTTATAATAATAGCTGGGCTTTCTGTATTGGTACATGTCAAACAGTCTCAGAAAAGATTGATCACAATGCATGAGAAGATATCCTTCAGAGAATTTCTCACTATTCAGTTTCCTGTATATTAGGCAGTGTGATGGATGTTTTGTCACAGCCATTAGTCTTGAACTCAAGTACTGATCTTGACAAGCTCTGACCTTAGCATCTAGTGTGGATATGGACCAGGATTCATCCACCCAATGTTTAAACTTCATAGCCTTGATATAAAATAACGGTTGCATGTGGACTCAAGTTTCTTGAAGTGGATGATTGCCACTGTTCAAATGTCTAACAAGGTGGTGGTCTTTTCAATATTATCTTAAGCTGTCTCAGGTGAGACTTATCTTCTGCAGAATTCTTATGTCCACCTGATCCATGGTCCTATGAGACCAGGCCAGTATAGGCATGGTCCATTGCGATAAATTGAATCAAAATTAAATCTTAAATTATATAAATATATATCCTAGCTATTTTACCTACATAAAAAAGGTATGTACATCTTACATGACCATTTCCATATCTGCAGAGACTGTTTCTACTATATGCAAATATCTTATCTTGCTAAGATGGTCAGTTCTGCAAGCTTAGGAAGTCTCTGGACTCATCCATACAAGATGTTAATTAACTCATTGTGCATAGATTGATCTAGGTACAGCAGAAGCTGACTGGGAGAATATTCAGAACCATTTAAATTTCCAGGTCCAGGTCAAAACTGGAGAGATCCTATTAATTAAATACTTAATTGTGAACATGACTAGGAATTCAATCATCTCGTTCCTTGTCCCTCCACTGTTTCAAACTAGTCCATTACTCTCATCTTAGTCACCTGACTAGACGAGCAGGTTTAGGCCCATAAGAGGAACTAATGACTTACATGCACTGGGTATGTTCACATGGYCCCATCCACAGCTGCACTACAGTTTTAACTATGAGATAAGCTTGAACTTCATGCATTTAGGATCCATAGCTCTTGGCATACAGGCTTCCTTTATAGGTAGTAGAAACAACTTAGTACATTCTAATATATTTGTCATCATCTCACATCACACACAGATCTTACGGTGTGGGATTTAGTTTTGGTATATAAATATATAAATTCAGATGACTCCAATCTAGGCTAAATTCTGCTTGGGAATGATAAATTCCTTGGAGGTATAGACCTAAATTGAGATCAGAAGAAATTAAAAATCACCTAACCAATTTAACCAATGTTTCTGATCCATGGCTGATTATTGTCTTAAAAATTCATCTGGCAACCAGAATTGGTTGTCCTATACAGTATCTCAGCTAGAGTGAGTTTCAGTTTGTTTTATACAAAAGTAAATCATAAGTAATACTAATGAGTTTTACAATGAGAGTCAGGCTGGATTGAAATTATTTTCTTCTTATTGGTTTTAACTACAGCATACATATGTAAAAGTATGTATTATTCAGGAAATGGGCTATTTACCAGTTGGCAGAGGCTCAAAAAGTTGCCAAGTGATTTCATCTTTGAAGCAAAAATCCAAACTGTGTCATATTTGTGTCTGTATAGAAATAACAAAACCCAAAATCTTTATTTTTTTTTAATTTTTTTTATCCTCATTGTCCTCAAAGCTGATGAAAGCATTCAGAAATATACAGGAACATGGAACACTGCAGTTTCTCTGTTTTCAAAGGTGATGTAATTTATCTCTCCATATGTACTAAATCAGTATGAAGAAAGTCACACATTAAATTCAAGTTTAGAATGTATTATAAAAACATTTAAAGTTACTTTTGAAAATGTTGCTACCATTCTTTCGTATGCTATTTAATATGTTTTACACAGAGAGAGAGAAGTAATTTCTGTAATCTAGAATGGTTGACCATGTAAGATTATGTGATGAATGACTATCTAATTGTGTTAATACTTCTACCAAAGTAGCCACCTGCAACAAAGATGAAAATTGGGGGGAAAAGGTGATACTCTCAAATTACTCTTCTGCTGGTAGATTTCAAGCTGTTAAAACAAACACCTGATTTGTAAAATGAAAAAGAAAGTGCCTAGATAATACATGTTTATTTAATACAAGTTACCAACTTTGGTATTCTAAAAACATTGCTGCAAAAACAAGCTTATTCTCTGCTGTGCATTGCCAAGTGCTTTGAAAGTACATATATCTACTGCCATGTTTCTTGGTTCAAATGAATTTCTTCCAGAGACACTTTTATCCCATTATCCAGACTATTTTTTTTCGCTTTTTGTAAATGTAGTATAATTTATTATTCCATTTTTTTGCAACACTAACGCTAGTATGGGTCCTATCAAGAAGATTCTTACTTCTAAATACTCAGTAGATATAGAAGACACACGATGATGGAAGATGTTGAAAGGAAAGGTGGCATTTATTTGAGACTAAAATCAAGCAATGAACTGCAGAATTTTATTAATGAGTTTTCCCACTAAGTTTTAATGGAGTTTAAATTAATATATTTACATTAAATATATTTACAGAGATACTTGTGGACACCTTACATAGGATTCATCTCACTTATTTTTAATGCAATAATTGAGATGCCTAGCTGAACTACTTGCTGTAGGCAATGTAGTAACTTCCTGGAAGTGATTAATCTGACCTATCATGGATATCTAATTAGGTATGAGAAGAATCATCCCTTTGGGAGGTCTATATATTTCTCCAAAGGGAGTCTTGGCTATTCAATTCACATACAAACATTTATCTTTGAGATACTTAAGGAAGTGATAATGAATTTCAGCAGTTTGCACCCTGCATCTGTGATATATGTATAGGACCTTGCAAGCCAAACTTTTCTCCAACAATACCATTCACTTCAGACTCACCGCCATCAACTATTTCCTTGCTACCCATCCTTTCATAACATTTTTTTTTTATTTCTGCTTGCCTGTGTTTCATTTTCAGTAAGCTTTCACGTCAACCCTAAAATATTTTATTGCTTCCTTTACTATTCATATCAATAAAGTATTTCTAGAGGTGTTCTGTTTAGATGTTGTTCAGTCAGCATGTAAAAATAATCTCAGCAGCTTTTACGTAGTTTATATTTGTGATTTGCCTCATCTTTATTCCAACTTCTGTGGTATTTCAGTCGCCAAACCTCAGATATACACTTACTATTCCTGGGGTAGTTTCAACAGTGCTCATACAGATTATGATATGTTTATACGTGCAACCTAAGCTTGGGTGGTCATTTTATGCCTTCATATTACATTGCAAGCTCAATATCTAATTTGCTATCTACTATCCATCATCCCTAGATCTCTTTCAGCATTAGAGTTTTCTAGAGTTCTCCCTTCCTTCGAATTGCATTTCAGAATATTTTTTTCCAAGATGTATTATCTTATACCTTCTCCTTCAAACCACATTTTATTATTTCTCTCAGATATTTCTAAACTCCCTGCATGTTTCACCTATATTATCTTGTTTCCTTCAACCTTACAATCCCTAATGCATGACTATACACATTTGAAATCAGCAAGTAAATTTTAGCAGATGTGTAAAAATATCTTTGATTGGATCTTGCCACTGTCATGAATACAGTGCACTCTAATACATGTTCAAGGTATAGTAATACCAGTGTCCATGGACTTAGCTTCACTTTTTTATTTATATAGTTTCAGGTATAAAATTTCAATTTTCTTGAAGAAGATCTAGTATCATTAATTTAGAGTTGAAATTTAGATGCTAGTATGCCTACATTTTAGATCCACAACAGTGATGAATGTGAACATAGTCAAAATACTTCTAAAATAAATATCAATCAGGAGAGATCACCTGAAGGTCTCCAAAAGATGGCAAATCAAATATTGAAGAGAGTTTTTGTCATTAATCTCRTTATAATTTTGAGTTAATAGTGAAAGTCTGACCCGACAAATGAGTTTAGCAAAAGTTGCAATTTTGTTTTGGAGCAATAGATTTCATCAAGTAGCATCTTTACATCAAAACTGTGRGATAAAATTGAGTGATTTCAAGGATTATGAGTTTGGAGTCTTCTAATCTATTGTCTCCTAATACTCTTGGATTTTATAAAAATGGGACAAAAACTTTTCYTTAATATATCACTTCAATCAAAATTAATGTTTCTATTCCATCATCACCTACGAGCTCTCTGCAGCTGGCCATGGTCCTCTCCTTAAAATCAATATCAGACTTCATCTTCCAACTCAGGATCAGTTCTGGAGCTCCCTCACATTAACTTTTATTTATTATTCCACTGCCTAATTTACAATTAATATGACAATAAAACAAGACAATCTCAACATTTTTTTAAATGAAATTCTGTATGATACTGTAGCAAATGATTCACCTATGTTTGTTTTTGTTACATTGTGCTGATACTTGTACTTTTGCTTTTCACAGTGGATTAAATTAAAAAGGTGTCATACACATTTCAAAATACGTTATTAAGGGGTACCAACAAGCAGCACCACATGCCTGTGATTATGCAACTGTTTCTGAGCATATAAGGGAAAATGTATGGAGAGGTTAAATATCTATCATGGGCCCAGAAGTTCTGGCATGCCATTTAGATCAGTGTGGCTTTGGTCCAGAAAACTAGCCCCAAACATTAAAGCAAACTCAGAGCCTGGTTTATCATTTTGATTCTGAAATAAAAGTGAAATATTTTAAGTCTTAGTCTCTTTATAGAACAGCAGAAGGTACAAAAGCATAAAACCAGTTTATGGTAATGTGTGAACATGTGAGATGTTTCAATTAGAAAAAGGTGGACAGAGATGCACCTTTACCTGTCACTGGACACCACTGAAAAGAATCTGGCACCACCTTCTTGACACTATCCCATAAATTATTTGTACACTCTGATAAGATCACCTGTCAGTCCTTTCTTCTACAGGATGAATATTCCCAGCTCTCTAATCCACTCCTCATAGCAGACATGCTTCAGTCACTTAATCATCTTAATAAGCTTACACAGTTTCACGTCCATCTTGTGCAAGGAGCCCAGAAGTGGACCGAGTACTCCAAATGTGGTTCACCTGAGCTCAATGGAGGGAGGAGGAGGATCACTTCACTCAACCTGCTGGCAATGGTCTTCCTAATGAAGAACACCCCTTGCTGGCTCATGATCAGTCTGCCATCCACCAGCATTCTCAAGACCTTCTCCACAGAGCTGCTTTCCAGAGTTCAATCCCCAATCTGTAATGTGGCTGGGGTTATTCCTCCCTAGGCGCAGGACCCTGCACTTCCCCTTGTTGAACCTCAGGAGGTTCCTCTCTGCCCATCTCTCAGCCTGTCCAGGCCCCTCTGAATGGCAGTATCAAGATACTTTTGAATGTGACACTACACAGTGGAGCTAACGGTTTAGGTCTCATGCTTGAATTCTTTGGTAAATATCATCTAGTTCTTGTGGCAGTTTTGGAAGGGTTTCCTTTCTATTATATCTTCTAGTCATGTTTTCATAAGGAGAAGATGGGCAAGTCAGAGTATGGTTTTCTCACAATTGCAAATTAATGAAATCTAAATATATAACAAATTTCAATAAAATACTAGACAAAGACATCACTTGACTGGGACTTATTATGAACACCAGAAAACACCAAAGTCTCTTGTTTGTTAGAAATTAGCTGTGTCTCAGAGAAAGATGTAGAGTAAAATTGAGAATTTATATAACTAAACTTGAAATGCGGGGAGGAAGGGGACAGGCTGTTTTCACTGGTGKCCAACGATAGGACGAGGGGTAATGGCCATAAGCTGGAGAACAGGAAGTTCCATCTCCAGGTGAGGAGGAAGTTCTGAGGGACCTCAGAGGTCATCTAGTCCAACCCCCCTGCTCACGCAGGGTCACCTAGAGCACGTGGCACAGGGGTGCATCCAAGCGAGTTCTAAAGATCTCCAAAGAAGGAGACTACACAACCTCTCTGGGCAGCCTCTTCCAGTGCTCTGTCACCYTCACTGTCAAAAAGTGTTTTCTCAAGTTCCYGTGGAACTTTTGGTGTCTCAGCTTGTGGCCGTTTCCTCTAATCCTATCACTGTCCACCAATGCAAAGAGGCCGGCCCCCTCCTCCTCATTGCCTCCCTTGAGGTATTTATACACACTGATCAGGTCCCCCCTCAGCCTTCTCTTCTCCAGGCTGAACAGGCCCAGCACCCTCAGCCTTTCCTCATATGGCAGATGTTCCAGGCTTCTGATCATCCTGGTAGCCCTGCGCTGGACTCTCTCCAGCAGCTCCACATCCCTCTTGTACTGGGGAGCCCAGAACTGCACACAGGACTCCAGATGTGGCCTTACCAGGGCTGTGTATAGGGGGACGATCACCTCTCTCGACCTGCTGGAACACTCTTCTTAATGCACCCCAGGATCCTGTTGGCCTTCTTGGCCACCAGGGCACACTGCTGCCTCATGGTCATCTTGTCATCCACCATGACACCCAGGTCCCTCTCTGCAGGGCTGCTCTACAGCTGGTCCACTCCTAATCTGTACTGGTGTCCGGGGTTATTCCTCCCCAAGTGCAGGACCCTGCACTTGCCCTTGTTGAACTTCATGAGGTTTCTCACCACCCAGTCCTCCAGTCTGTCCAGGTCCCTCTGGATGGCAGCACAGCCCTCAGGGCTATYAGCTATTCCTCCCAGTTTGGTATCAGCAAACTTGCTGAGGGAGCACTCCATGCCTTCATGCAGGTCGTTAATGAATACATTGAACAGGACTGGACCGAGGAACCCCCTTGGGGGACACCRCTAACTACAGGTCTCCAACTGGACTCCGCGCCAGTGACTACCACACTCTGCACCCTGCCATCGAGCCAATTCCTAATCCACTCATCTATCTATCCCCGTCCATTCATCTATCCCACACCTTCAGAGCTTGCCCAGGAGGATGCTGTGAGGGACGGTGTCAAAAGCCTTGCTTTTACATAGCATAGACGACATCCACCGCTCTGCCCTCATCTATCCAGCTAGATATTCCTTCATAGAAGGCGAACAGGTTAGTCAAGCATGATTTCCCCTTGGTGAATCCATGCTGGCTACTCCTGAGCACCTTCTTCTCCTCCGCGTGTCTGGAGACAGCAGCCAGGATGAGCTGTTCCATCACTTTTCAGGGGGTGGAGGTGAGGCTCACCAGCCTGTAGTTGCCCAGGTCCTCCTTCTTGCCCTTTTCGAAGACCAGAGTGACGTTGGCTTTCTTCCAGGCCTCTGGCACCTCCTCCGTTCTCCAGGACCTTCCGAAGATGATGGAGAGCGGCTCGGCTATGACATCCGCCAGTTCCCGCAACASTCTGTGGTGCATCCCATCAGTGCCCATGGATTTGTGGGTGTCGAGTTTYCTTAGGTGCTCTCTGACCAATTTTCCTTTATCCAGGGCAAACCTTCCTCTCTCCAGCTCACTTCTTGCGTCCCTAGGGCCTGGTATTCTAGAGGGCTGCCCCTGACAAACACCGAAGCAAAGGTGGCATTCAGCAGCTCTGCTTTCTCCGTGTTTTCCGTAACCAGGGTAGCCGCGCCGTTCACTAGTGGACCCACATTCTCCCTGACCTTCCTCTTGTTGTTAATACTTTTGAAGAAGTTTTTCTTGTTGCTCTTAACATCCCTTGCCAGATTTAGTTCCAAGCATGCCTTGGCTTTCCTTGTAGCATCCCTGCAATCCCTGAAAATGTTCCCATATTTCTCCCAAGGGGACTGTCCTTTCTTCCACATTCTCTATACTGCCTTCTTCTGCTGGAATTTTGCCAGGAGCTCCCTGCTCATCCACACTGGTCTCCTGCCCCCTCTGCCTGCCTTCTTGCGCACAGGGATGCACTGCTGCTGGGCATGGTTGAAATGCCATTTGAAAACTAACCATCTCTCCTGGGCCCCTCTTCCTTCTAGAGCCCTAGCCCATGGGATCTTTCCCAGCACATCTCTGAAGAGGTTAAAGTTGGCCCTCCTGAAGTCCAGGACTGCACCAGCTCGTGATCACTGCAGTCAAGGCTGTCTCCCACCTTCACATCTTCAAACARGCCCTCTCTGTTTGTTAGTAGGAGGTCCAGTAGCCCACCGCTCCACGTCGGCTCCTCCACAGCTTGTGTCAAAAAGTTGTCATCGATGCACTGCAGAAACTTCCAGGACCGTTTGTGCCTTGCTGTGCTGTCTTTCCAGCTGATGTCGGGGTAGTTAAAGTCCCCCATGAGAACCAGGTCCTGTGACCGTGAGGCAACTTCCAGCTGCCTGTAGAAGGCCTTGTCAACCTCCTCCTCCTGGTCAGGTGGCCTGTAGCAGACACCCACCACAGTGTCTCCCACATTGGCCTGCCCTTTAGCCCTTACTCACAAGCTCTCCACCCGCTCATCGTCCGCTCCCAGGCTGAGCTCCATGCATTCCAGTTGCTCTCTCACATACAGAGCAACTCCACCACCTCGCCTTCCTAGCCTGTCCTTCCTAAAGAGCACATAGCCCTCCATGACAGCACTCCAGTCGTTTGAGCTATCCCACCATGTTTCTGTGATTCCTATGAGATCGTGGTGCTGGGACCGCACACAGATCTCCAGTTCGACTTGCTTATTCCCCATGCTTCAGGGAGGTAATTGAGCCTGAACTTTTCCCAGGAGGCGTGAGAGCAGACCCTCTATAATCACGCCCTAGCCATACTTCCCCACCACCATAGGCCTGTTGGACGACCATTGACTTAGGTTGTATCGGATTGATTGCCCAGTCCATATGACACTCCCCTTCCCCCTTCTTGCTCAGTTTGAAGCTCTCCTAACAAGACTGGCAAGTCTTGCACCCGGAAGTTACCCATAACAATGACCCGCCGCTTCTTCCGGGTGCTCCATTTTCCCTTTGGGGGAGCAGCCTCGGGGCGTGGAGCTGACGCTCTCTCTGCAGATCGCCCTCTAGATGGGCATTGGTTGGCATCCTCATCTAACTGCTCCTCAAGCTCCAGGGCCTCATACCTGTTGGATATGGTGACTGGCAGGGGTGAGGTAGACCAGGGAAGGGTTGTCCTGCCACCCCGAACAGGGGCCCTTTTCCATTGTTGTTTGTCCTTGGATACCGTTAATCCTCTCCCCTCCGCCCTGTGGCAAGAGGGCTTTCCAGACTGAATAGAGGGCTTTCCGGACTGAACCGGGGGTGAGGGGGGGTGTGTGTGGGGGGGGGAGTTCTCTGGGTGCCTTTCCTGGGAGGGCAGCCGAACACAGCTCCAGCAGTCTGTTTCTCTTTCGCATTCCCTGATGGCCCTGAGCCTTTCCACCTCCTCCTTCAGCCCCACCACCAGGCTAAGCAGGTCCTCCACATGCTCACACCTAAGGCAGGCGGCGTTTTTGCCACTCCCTGGGGCCAAGGAGAGGCTGAGGCATTCCTCACAGCTCGAGACCTGCACTGCCGCATGCTTCTGCGGTGAGTCAGTCTGTGTCRCCACAGTCTTCCTGGYGCAAGCTCTCTGAGGAGTAGAGACCATGGTTTCCCCTGGTCTCCCGCTGACGGGAGAGACTGT
Source organism: Nothoprocta perdicaria (assembly GCF_003342845.1). Lineage (NCBI taxonomy): Eukaryota > Metazoa > Chordata > Aves > Tinamiformes > Tinamidae > Nothoprocta > Nothoprocta perdicaria. The sequence goes on from NW_020454561.1 coordinate 1,328,279, forward strand.
GGGCAGAATTTTGTTGCTCGTCTGGGAGGGGCCTCCCTGCCCACCCGGCCTGCTCKAACTGCCGCGCGAACTGCCGCACCATGCCCTACTGACGCTGCTCCACGCTCTGGTCACTTGCGCTCCTTGGRGGCGGCCTTTGAGTTCCYGCCTGTGCTGCCGGCTCCGCTCCTGCTGAGCCAGAGCCGCCTTGGGCAGCGGAGCCGCCTCGGAACGGGGCTCCGCGCTGCCCGCTCAGGGGTCGGCGCCGGGGCTGCCTCGCGCTGCTCGCTGCCTCGCTTCTTCGTTCGGCGGCTTTGGGCCGCAGTGGTTCGCCTCTAGACATGGAGCTCTGGCACGAGCGTCCGCTCCAGTGCCCTTCCCTTCGAGATCTCCACTTCATATCTAAGTTTCATACCTAATTCCACTTCATACCTAAGTTTCTCGTGTACCTTGATCCTCAGATCATATAATAATTAACCCCAGGTAAATGCTTGGGGCATTTACTCCCTCTCTCCCTCCCTCTCCCCCTTTCCTCCCCTTCAAGGTAGCAGGCTTGAAGTTTAAAAAAATCCTGCTAAGATTAGGAAAAGGAAGAATATATCTTGAAGGCAAGGGAAATACACATCTGCCACACATCCTGGTGAGCTCAAAATAACTTTTCTAATTTAAAAAAATTACAATATCACATCATAATAAAATTGTTTTGATATATACAACTATTTAAGTTTAACCATTTAGAGGCACGTAGAGTCCCCATTTCTTAATGATTTCAAATCATCGTGCCAAGATACTCTGAAGAAATGATAACGACCTATTTGAAAGATAGCTGGACTATTAATTAAATAAATAATTGGGGAAAACTATCACTCCAATAGAGTGTTAAAAAACTCAGATGTAATCATTGAAATCGAAAAAGAAACAGAAAAAGAATGTTTCTTCCCTTGATGTTTCTTCACTTTCTGCACGTCAAGGATCTAGGATTTGTACCAACATTAATTGCATGAAACAGTAGATGCTTCCCATCAATCTTTTTTTTCAAGAGACCAAAAATGCTGCTAAACAGACAGAACATAGACAAAAATGTTCTCTATTCCACTTAATTCCTTTACAGTTGATATGGGCTCTGTCCTAAACAAATGAGGATGATAGATCTTATATTCTATATTCACTTTTTGAGGAGTAGCAAAAATCAGTGTGTTTGTATACCCTTCTAGGATATACAACTTCAGAGTTTATATGTTTTGTTTTGTTTTATTTGTTTTAATCTTTCTAGTTCCTCTCACAGCTCTGGTTTTTAATTTCCTCTGAGGAAGTCTGTCTCTCTAAACTCATGAGCTCACAATTTCTTTACTACACTTAGTGTCAAAGGAGGAAAGATCCTCATTATCTTTCATAAACTATTTCATCTGTCTGAAAATCCTTTTGTTCTGACCGTATGTAGTCTGATTTAGGGCTAGGATTGGAAGATATCTCCTTTTGTTCTTACAGATGGCCTCATATATGTTTGGTTTTGCTGCTGTGACCACCAATGAGAGTGCCCTAATAAGCTAATATGGGGAGACCAGCATAAATAAACAAATAAATAATAAATGTATATTTTTTTTAAAAAAAAGTAGTTTTCACATTATAAAAGGGAACAAAAAAATAGAATTAGTAATGAAGTTAATAAGCATTCTGGCAATAAAATACTGAACATGCATCCCTTAGTGGCAGTATAAATATCAAACAGAAGGAGAGACAACATGTAACCCTGTGGGATATGCACTGAGAACTCTCCCTTGGAGGTTTCACATGCATTCAGGGAAAGGATTACCCATGTCATGCTTAATAGAGAGCACTGATCTAGCACATGTCTATATCAGGAAGTGGGTGGCAACAGTTATTGTTAAACTACTTGCATTCCACATATGCATGGATGAAGAAACCACTTAGCATTCATAATGCCAAGTGACAGAAGCTTCCTCTACAAGACATTTTATATGCTTATGTAGTCAAAGCATATGGAGACAGCCACCCACAGTGGGAATTTCATCAAGCTAAGCAGTAATGTTTTCTAGACTGAGGAGAAAAAAAAAAAAAAAAAAAAAGAAAGAGGGAAGAAAAATAGAGAAGCAAAGAATAAAGAGTAGAGTACTCTTGTGTGCTGGAAAGATAAAACAGTAGCGTTGAAATCAGAGAATCAATGCTGCTGTTTTAAAGCACATTGATTCTGCCAGGGAAGTTATGGCAAAGTTCCAGGAAGACAAGAAAACAACTGAGGCACTGCTGTTCTCTCTGCCTGGAGCCTAAAGGGAAGCAATTTTGAGTGGGGGAGGTGAAACTCTGAAGCTTTGGTCTTGCAGCAACCTCAATAATGATTAGTCTGAAGTTAAAAAATAAGTCTATAACACTGCATTTAGTGCAGAGCATGTTTTTGTTGTTGTTGTTTGCTTTTTAATTTTTTTTAACTAATTTTCAGCCTATAGTTAGCTGATGTGGGAGCGGTGTTTTAAAACTGTGCAGCACTAACTCTTAAGGTGCAAACTGATCATTTTTCTGTTAATTTCTCCTACAGAACAGGCATTGGGGAAAATTTCCATGATACGTTATGTTTAAGTCATTTGTTTTTACTGATTGCTGGAATGTTTATATCATGATCTGCCAGATCAAGATCTGCATCTCTTAGATGCAGCCATGGTCTATGCAATTCTTTGTATGCTATGTGGATATATAGTAACAAGAAGCAAGTATGCATTTGTTAACAGCTGTTAGAGGCATATGGCACTTTCAAAGCCAGTGCAAATATTTACACACATGTAGATGTTTGCATGCAGCATTATTTCCTTACTTGACCAAACAGTCATTGCTGCAGTGTACAGTTTTTGTTGTGCGGAGTTTAGGAAAGAAGAAAAAACAGATAAGCAACTTTACTGTAAGCTCAAATGAACAGCAGAATATGAAAGCATTCTCTTGTCTTTTCTTTTTAAAGGTATATGCATTTCTAAATAAACCTGGGAAAGCTTCTGTTCTTTTGATGTATGCATGCAAGACTGCAGGTTAGAAAGATCTAGGATCTCGGGAGAATYATAATTCAATACTCAACTGCAGGCTGAAGCAGAGCAAAAGAATACATAGAGCAAATAAATTACATGGTGAAGAACGTTTTAAAGTCAAGACTGTGGTATCTGGGCTGCTGTTATTAATAGCAACAATTATATCTACTTTAAAYGTTTTAGTAATGGCTTTATTTCAATTGCCTTGGTCATAGCAGCACAACTCAAAGAGGAACATGATAATTTGTTCATTTTCCTTTTGATATGCCATTGGAATTGTGAGTCATGCATGAAGTTTAATAAGCCTTGCTAATTTTCTGTCAATTCAAGGGGCTATTGATTTTACCCATTATAGATATTTGGCTCAAATTCAGAATAGCTTCATTTGCAAAACTGAAAAGCATTTAGTTCATTAAAATTGAATGCTAAGCTTTATTCTAGGCAAAACAAAATTTGACCTGAATGACCACCTATTTCATGGGCCAAGACACATCTGTCCCGAGAAACAGTTATGCTTGGCAAAGTGTTTATATAAAGGCTCTCCATTGTACATTTCTCGAAAACAAACTGTCACAACTAGAAAGACAGACATTTTCAGTTGTCAGGAATGTAATCACAAAAAAAAAAAAAAAAAAAAAAAAAAAAACCCTAAACTTCATTTTTGGCCTTGGAAATCATCTGTGACACCAACTGTCTTATAATTAGGTGATACAATAATTTGCCGGTTTCATTTATGTACTTCTTTGCAGAACTGGTGTTCAGGACTACTGTCACGAGAAATCAGTGTTACAAAAGCAACTAGGGCCCATAGATGTAAACAGTGCAACAGAAAGAGGAATTTTATTCATAATGAGAAGAATTATGATGTTGACTTTTCTAATACATAAGGGGACATAGAAACGTTATTCTTGTAAAATAAAAACTATATTCTTGTATTACCATTTCTGTTCACTGCAACAAAGAAAGCAGTCTTGGAAACATCAGCTCAGAGACCAGGAAACAAATGAAGCAGGGACCTCAGCTTATACATTAAAGAATATGCTATAAAAAGCAAAACGTTTTATATTAATACTTTCTAGAACAAATGATACTTTGTTAAAAAAGTGTCAATTCACTTTGTAAAGTGGTTGAACTGTAAAGTAACAAAGGCATGCACACAAATTGATATTTTCAAAGTGTGATTGCTAAGAAAGATTTCTAGCTTTCTCTAGATTCCTTTTCTTCTAACTCTAAATTACTTTTATTGAGTTTATATGGAATCTAGATATCTTGGCTTATACCTATTATTTTTCTTTTCCTTCTCCTTTTTAATTTTGCATTACCCATTTGTAATTATTTTTAATAAGTAATATATCAGTTGAAGACTATGTGAAAACAATTTTGCCTTTACTTTATTTGCTTTATCCTTTACTGGACTTTAGGGATCAATGGAAATATCATTATGCTTCTCTTTTTTTTTTCTTTTTCTTTTCTTTTTTTTTTTTTTTTTTTGAAATTGCTGCTATAGAACTTTTTTTTCCAACACTGTTATTTTAAATATTATATGGACACACAATAATTCTCATTTTGGTAACATTGGTTTCATTCATCTAGAAGGAAGATCTGAACTTCTGAGACTAGATGTAACAACTTCATCTTGAAAAAGTAGTCAAGATTGTTTTCTCCTGTATACTTTATATAAGATACTGACTTCTCATTTCATTCCAGAAATTCCAAATAAAGTTTCAATTGAAAGTTATTTCAACGGAATCTCTGCAATAACCTAATTATGAGCTAGGAAGCTGAAGGCAGCAAATGAAGCACATGAATTTCATCTGTGGCTATGCATATATATATATATTTATATATGCACACACACATATATATGTGTATATACATACAAACACATATGTTGTTTGTATTTTCCCATGATATCCTCCTAASAAAGCTATGGGAGTTTGGACTAAACAGCTGGACAGTGAGGTGGATTGAGAACTGTCTGGAGGSCAGAGCTCAGATGGTGGAGATAAATTGGACCAAGTCCAGTTGGAGGCCTGTGGCCAGTGGTGTCCCACAGGGGTTAGTACTGGGCCCGGTGCTATTCAACCTCTTCACCCATGACTTGGATGAGGGCACGGAGTGCACCCTGAGCAAGTTTGCAGATGATACCAACCTGACCGGAGTGGCTGACACTCTGGAGGGCTGTGCTGCCCTTCAGAGGTATCTGGACAGGCTGGAGAGTTGGGCAGACAGGAACCTCATGAGGTTCAAAAAGGACAAGTGCAGAGCACTGCACTTGGGGAGGAATAATGCCAGGCACCAGGACAGATTAGGGACTAACCTGCTAAAAAGCAGCTCTGCAGAGAGCGATTTGGGAGCCCTCGTTACCTGGTTACAAATTACCCATGAGCCAGCAGAGTACCTTCATGGACAAGAAAGCCAATGGGATCCTGGCCTGCATCAGGAGGTCAAGAGAGGTCATGTGGAGCTTCTAGAAAGGGACCAGTGGAGGACAACAAAGATGATTTAGAAACTGGAGCATCTRTCGTATGAGGAAAGACTGAGTGAGTTGGGGCTCTTTAGCCTGGAGAAGAGAAGGTTGAGAGGGGATCTTATGAACATGTACAAATACCTGAGGGGAGAATGTAGGAAGGAACTCTGCTCATTGGTGGCCAGTGATATGACAAGGGGCAATGGGTGTAAGTTGAAACACAGGAAATTCCATCTGCATGTGAGGAAGAACTTCCTTACTGTGAGGGTGACAGAGCCCTGGAACAGGCTGCCCGGGGAGGCAGTGGAGTCTCGTTCTCTGGAGGTCTTCAAAACCCGCCTGGACACCACCCTGTGCCTTGTACTCTGGGTATCCCTGCTTGAGCAGGATGTTTGGACTAGATGATCTCTAGAGGACCTTTCCAACCTTAAACATTCTGTGATCCTGTGATGTATAGGTATATATTTATACATATACACACACATATATATATAGCTATATATTATATATAGYGGTGGATGTCRTCTATCTGTCCCTTACAGCATCTTCCTGAGAAGCTCCCAAGGTATGGGATAGATAAGTGGATGGTGAGGTGGATTAGGAGTTGGCTCGATGGCAGGGTGCAGAGTGTGGTAATCAGTGGTTASGAGTCCAGTTGGAGAACTGTAGTTAGCGGTGTACCCCAGGAGTCAGTCCTCAGTCTGGTCCTGTTCAACTTATTCGTTAACGACCTGGATGGAGTGCTCCCTCAGCAAGTTTGCTGATATCAAACTGGGAGGAATAGSTGATAGCCCAGAGAGCTGTGCTGCCATCCAGAGGGACCTGGACAGACTGGACAACTGGGTGGTGAGAAATCTCATGAAGTTCAACAAGGACAAGTGTAGGGTCTGCACTTGGGGAGGAATAACCCCAGACACCAGTACAGATCAGGGGTTGACCTGCTGTAGAGCAGCCCTGCAGAGAGGGACCTCGGTGTCATGGTGGATGACAAGATGGCCATGAGGCAGCAGTGTGCCCTGGTGGCCAAGAAGGCCAACGGGATCCTGGGGTACATTAAGAAGAGTGTCCCCAGCAGGTCAAGAGAGGTGATCATCCCCCTATACACAGCCCTGGTAAGGCCACATCTGGAGTCCTGTGTGCAGTTCTGGGCTTCCCAGTACAAGAGGGATGTGGAGCTGCTAGACGACTATGTTCAGAAGCCTGGAACATCTGGAAYATCTGTCTTATGAGCAAAGGCTAAGGGAGCTGGGCCTGTTCAGCCTGGAGAAGAGAAAGCTGAGGGGGGACCTGATCAGTGTGTATAAATACCGCAAGGGAGGCAGTGAGGAGGAGGGGGCTAGCCTCTTTKCAGTGGTGGCCAGCGATAGGACTAGAGGAAACTGCCACAAGCTGAGGTACCAAAAATTCCACAGGAACTTGAGAAAACACTTTTTGACAGTGAGGGTGACAGAGCACTGGAAGAGGCTGCCCAGGGAGGTTGTGGAGTCGCTTTCTTTGGAGATCTTTAAAACTCACTTGGATGAAGCCCTATGCCACGTGCTCTAGGTAACCCTGTGTGTACAGGGGGTTTGGACTAGAAGACCTCTGAGGTCCCTTCTAACCTTAAGCATTCTATGATTCTATGAATGTATGTACATATATTTATATAAAATGACAGTTCCTTATTTCTTTTTAAATTCACCCTATTTCACTAAATCATTCTCCCAAAGGCCTAGATATTGTGGATCTAGCTAGAGAAATTATAAAAGATTTGGGATTAGATTCTCAAAGAAAAAGTTCAATCATGATAGCTCTTTTCTATTGTCATAATTTCTGAAAAGGAAATATCTTCTTTCCTTATTGTTTCTAGCRATCGTTAATTTCTATTACTTGACGGTGTATTCAATATTCTCTTACAATATGCCTTCAATTTCTGTTATTTCTATCCTTAAGGGACGTGAAAGACATCTTTTTGACAGCTAATAGTCTCTGCTCATTTATTATTTGCTGATGGACTGAATCTATTCTGTGCAGAGCTATCTGGTTCTCTTGTCTTCAGTGCATGGAGATCTTCTTCTACATAGAACTAGTTTCGTATGAAGTTTCTTTTTGTAATAGATCTCGAGAGTATGAGGGGCAGGAAGATTTGCATCTTGCTCCAGATAACAGAACTAGTTCAGATATCACAATGTCTCTTCACATTGGGAAGTGTAGTTTTTATTTTCATCCTCAAATAAATGAAAGCATTGAATCACAGAATCATGAGGGTTGGAGAAGAACTTCAATATCAATGAGTCCAACTGTAAACCCTTCAACACCATTCCTGCTAAACCATGTCTCTAAGTGCCTATCTACACATTTCTTGAGCTCTGCGAAAGACCATGACTCCACCACTTCCCTGAAATCCTGTTCCAAGGCTTCACCACTCTTTCCATGTAGAAATTCTTCCTAATGTTTAACCTGAACCTCCCCTGTCACAACTACAGGCCATTTCCTCTTATTCTATCTGTAATTATACTGGAGAAGTGATCAACATCCATCTCACTACAACCTCTTAACAGCTAATTGTAGAGAATGATAAGGTCTCCCATGAGTCTCCCCTTCTGTAGACTAAATTAYCCCAGTTCCCTCAGCTGCTCCTCATAAGGTCTGTGCTTCAGACGCTTCACCAGCTTTGTTGCCCTTCTTTGGACATGCTCTAGCACCKCCTTTGTCTTTCCTGCAAGTGAGGAGTCCAAAACTGAAGCCAGTATTTGAGGTGCAGCCTCATCAGAGCTGAGTATAGGGCGACAGTCACTTCCTTGGTCCTGCTGACTATACTGTTCCTGATACAAGTGAGGATGCTGTTGGTCTTTTTGGCCACCTGGGAACACTGCTGCCTCATGCTCAGGTAGCTGTCAACCAACACTCCCAGATCCTTTTCTGCTGTGTCACTCTCCAGCCACTCTGCCCCAATAGTGCTGCATGGGGTTGTTGTGACTGAAGTGCAGGACTTGCACTTGGCCTTGTTGAACCTCATGCAGTTGGTCCCTGCCCATTGATCCAATTTATCCAGATCCCTCTGTAGATCCATCCTACCCTCATGTGCGTTTCCTCCCAGCTTGATGCCATCTCCAAATTTGCTGAAGATGCACTCAATCCCCTCATCTAGGTTATCAATAAAGATATTAAAGAGGACTGGCCCAAACACTCACCTCTAAGGAACACTGTTCATGACTGGTCACTAGATGGATTTAAGTCCATTCACCATGACTCTCTACGTCTGGCCATCCAGCCAGTTCTTTAGCTAGTGAAGAGTACACCTGTGTAAGACATGAGCTGCAAGCTTCTCCAGGAGAAGGCTGTGGGAACCTGTGTCAAAGACATTACTGAAGCCTAAGTTGACCACATCCACAGTGTTTCTATCATCTACTAGGCAAGTCACCTGGTCATAGAAGGAGATCAGGTTATTGAGGCAGGACCTGCCTTTCATGAATCCATGTTTTCTGAATCTGATCTCCTGGCTGTCTCACAAATCTCTCAAGATGATCTGCTCCATAACTTTCCCCATTACCAAAGTCAGGCTGACAGTTCTGTAGCTGTCATGATCCTCCATCTGACCTTTCTTGTACATGGGCGTCACACTGGCCAGTCTCCAGTTGTCTGGGTCCTCCCCTGTTGACCAGAACTGCTGATAGATGATGGAGAGCAGGTTGGCAAGCACTTCTGCCAGCACCTTCAGAGGCCTTGAGTGGATCCCATCTAGCCCTGTAGACTTGTGGGTATCCAAGTGGAGTAAAAGGTCACTGACTATTACCTCCTGGATTATGGAGTGTCTATTCTGCACTCTATAGTGTCTTCCAGTCTGTTCAAGTCTTATTGCTTACAAGCATTTCCACCATATTAGAAACAATTTCAGAATATGCATGAATTTTTAGATACTATTTAATGTAAAAGCTTTCATTTATACTTTAAATGATGAAAAATAAAGAGCTCTAGAAACTTGTCATCTATGAGTGTAGTAGATGGTGAAGCTTATTTCAGTAAGAGCAGAAATAGACTTTTAATATTCAGTGCCAAAATATTTACATAATGACCACATTTATTGAAAAGGTTTACCTCATGTCAGACCTGCAGTTACCTTTTTTTATGATTTATTCTTGATTTTTTTATAACCATATCGTAATTTCATGAACCTCTGAGTAATAGAATATTCTATTTCCAAAATGGAGTTTCAAGAAACCCAAGTCACCACTCATTCCTAGTTTCTAAGATACACAGAAATGGAACATTGAATGCATTCTAATTGAGAAAAACTTTTGATGGAGTATTATTTTTTGTGTATTCTGTCCCCAGAGTGCTGTTAAGATGTTTGGTTTGAGATAAATAATCTCTATTACATTTTCTAACCTGCTTAAATTTCAGAGTATAAAATCCCCATGCTCCCTTGATTACCTTTAGAAGATCAAGAACTCTTAGTCAAAATGGCTGTCTGCTTCAGATAAGAGAATTAAGGTGTCTGGAATCTGTCATCTGAAGCAGGCACGTTAGCATATAAAGCTTAAATAGTGATTTTGCTGATGGACCTTTGCTCTTTCAAGTATCTCTTGCTATAGGTGTATGTGAACCTCTTCTTTTGGCTAATAGCTTGCACTGGTTTTCTGCTTTTGCTAACACCCCAGCTGTGCTCATGAATGGCAGGGGCACAAAAGGAGCCTTCCATACAGATTGCTGCTGTGTCGCTTTATGCCAAAATATCAGTAATGGTAGTCATTAGGAGGCTGCTAGGGAACAGCACCATTACTTGGGATATATAGTTTGAAAAAAGAGAAATATTGATGAAAATACAAATTTATTCTTGTAGACAAGCTTAGAGAGCTTAATATGTTTTTTATTAAATTCAAAAGGGATTTAATCAAGCAAACATCTCAATAAGCAGCAGACTACCGTATATTTTTAAAGGAAAATTAAATAATGATGTTTCTATTTTGTAGCTTTTCTTATCCTTGCTTCAAATTCTACCTGAAAAGAAAATGATTATAAAGAGTTAAAAATTATTCATCAGTTATGCTATACTATAAAACATACGACATTTTATTTTGTGAGAATTGCTCAGAGTATGGGATTCTGCAGTAAAGGTGGATGAGGAAAACATAATTGACATTTTGAAGCAATTTTAGACTGTGAGGAACATATCTCTTCTCTCTATGGGTGTCACTAAGCAACATTTTCAGAACAAATAGAATATTGCTATCAAATTGCTAACAATCAAGTAGGCTTGTTCCAGATATTTTATGATTATTTTCAGACATTAATATACTAATATACATTCTCTTGCTTAAATTAGTTTGTTAGATTTACACCTGTATCTATGTATTTTATATGCTATTGAGAATATTGTAAAAATGAAAAACAAAAAGAGGAGAGGAGAGGAGAGGAGAGGAGAGGAGAGGAGAGGAGAGGAGAGGAGAGGAGAGGAGAGGAGAGGAGAGGAGAGGAGAGGAGAGGAGAGGAAAAAGAAAAGGTTAAGGATTATAAGAAAAAGCATTTTTCTTTTTTCTTAACTGCAAGTTAAGAAAATAAACAAGTGTAAAATTTCTTTCTCCTTCCTTTTGTCTTTTACATCAAAATTTCACCTACTTTAATGAGGACAACAAAGATTAGGAATTAGTGAAATGGTATAAACTGGGAGAGCCTTGAGTACTACTGGAACTCTGTGTCCAAAATGTGTCTAAATCCTTGCACCACTTAAACCAATTGTTCTGCCTTCCCCATCAGCCTTGATCTTATAACAATCAAAAAATCTCATTCAAAAGCTCTTTTTGCAGTCCTTGTTACTGAAACTTGTAGTCAGTGATGATGACTGAAGAAAGACTGGTCTTCTGGTCTTCTGGTCTAATAAACTTTACCTTGATTCACAAGTGTTGGAGTTAAGCAACGACTTTGTAAGCACTTAGATCCTAAAATCCCTAAACTGTTGCCCTTTATCCTTAGATATTTGTGGTATCCAGAGTTTCCCCTGTTATATATAACTGGCAGCTACTGCTAAGTTTCTGTGTGTGGCCAGAAGCATGACAGTTTTTGGCAGTGCTGAGCAGTTCAGCATCCTACTTCTTTCTTTAACTATCTTACTTGCCAGACCTCATTCTGTAGGCATAAGACAAGATATTGTATTTATCAAATTCATTTATGCCAAAATGTACTTGGTAGCATCATTTATTCAGCAGTGAAGAGATTGTTACATCCACATTCCCTATTTATTAGGAGAGCAGGATGAGTAGTATTTTGCATATTTCCAATATTTACAAATGTATATTTAGTTAGGAAAAAAAAAAAAAAGAGCCACAAGGTTTGCTGGGAAAGAAGGTTGATATCATGGATTCTAATCCTTTAATCAGGCATAAAGTAATAAAAATATTACTAATACAATAAGAAGAAAACCACATCTCTCTAAACAACAACACCTGAGTATGAGGATCATACATAATCCTTCCTTCCTTCCTTCCTTCCTTCCTTCCTTCCTTCCTTCCTTCCTTCCTTCCTTCCTTCCTTCCTTCCTTCCTTCCTTCCTTCCTTCC
>NW_020454561.1:1344260-1346906 GCF_003342845.1 Nothoprocta perdicaria
TGGTTTTCCCAGCAGATATCAGGGTGGTTGAAGTCCCCCAGGAGGACCAGGGCCTGTGATCGGGAGGCTTCCCGCAGCTGCTATGACTATAGTCATAGTATGTCATCTCCTTGGGCTTTTGTGATAAATGTGCTTTCCATATGAGATTCTGCAAATGAGCCCTCTAGGTCTAAATCATCTTTRTTGTCCTCCACTGGGCCCTTTCTGGAAGATCCACGTAACCTCCCTTGACCTCCTGATGCAGGCCAGGATCCCATTGGCCTTCTKGGCCATGAGGGCACACTGCTGGCTCGTGGGTAATTTGTTGTCCAACAGGACTCCCAATCGCTCTTTGTAGAGCTGCTTTCTAGCAGGTTAGCCCCTAATCTGTCCTGGTACCTGGCGTTATTCCTCCCCAGGTGCAGCACTCTGCACTTGTCCTTTTTGAACCTCATGACRTTCCTCTTTGTCCTACTCTCCAGCAAGTCCAGGTCCCTCTGAATGGCAGCACAGCCCTCCAGAGTGTCGGCCACTCTGGCCAGGTTGGTATCATCTGCAAACTTGCTCAGGGTGCACTCCGTGCCCTCATCCAAGTCATTGGTGAAGAGGTTGAATAGCACCCGGCCCAGTACTGACGCCTGTGGGACACCACTGGCCACAGGCCTCCAACTAGACTGCATTTATCTCCACCATCTGAGCTCTTCCCTCCAGCCAGTTCTCAATCCATCCTCATTGCCCACTCTTTTAACCCACATTTCTGGAGCTTTCCCATGAAAATATTATCGGAGATGGTGTCAAAAGCTTTGCTGAAATCAAGGTAGAGATGCTTTCTAGGATGAACTGCTCCATCACTTTTTCAGGSATGGAGGTGAGGATGACCAACCTGGTCTTCCTTCTTGCCCTTTTTGAACACTGGAAACAGTTTCCGAACACTTGTATAGGAAAATGCTGTAACTTTGCATTTTCATTTTGATAACGTTGAAAAATCTGGTAGTTTGATTGTAATTATTCATATAAAATATTTTACAGGTACACTAATATATAAAAAGTTAAAATGGTGATAAAAACATTGATTTCTGTACAAGTTATAGTTGTGATTTGTTTAAATCAATGGTAAACAGGTGTTTTACTTAAGGTGCTATTAGAATTCTCTTCTAATATACTGCTGTTACACTGTTTCTCTGCCTCTTTACCAAATATTAATTCTCTTTCAGGTATATTCTGTAAGTTGCTCTTTCCAACATGACTTAGGGAAAAAAAAAACTGAAAAAAATCCATACTTACTGATGTCCTTCTTAGAGGAGGACCTAGTAATAAAGAAAATAAAGAGACATAGTAAATTCATAGAGTAAAATGTTGCTTGTGCCTGTGATTTCATGAATAAGCCAATAATACATATTTCATGAATAATAATATTTATAAGTTTATTAATAATTTCATATAAATTGAATATCTTCTAACCATCCAAATTTGAATCATCACTAGAAATATTTAGTTTCTTCGAAGTAGAGAGCTCTCCAGCTAAGTAGTGCTTTGGTTCCATTATCTGAAGTACTAGAATTGTGTGCTGCAAGATCAACCGCAAATACAAAGTTAATCTCTATCTGACATCTGAACATAACCAGCTTTCTGGTAACTCAGCATAGCATTGCAGAAATGATGTCTGTCTACTGTCATGTTGACTGCGGAAGACCGAAAAAACAACCTTGGATCTAATCTGACTTAAAGCAAGACTGTGGAAAATGAAACAGTCCTTTTAAATGATGTTAAATGTTTCAGAATTAATACCTACGACAATTAAGGTTTCAATTATTTGAGCATGTAGTTTTTTATCTATTATATATTATATTATATATTATATAATATGCATTATTATATTATAATGCATATCCTTAAAATGCTCTAATGGGCAATTTCTAGTAAATGCAGACTTTGATGTTTATATCACATTTACATATATACGTTCTAAATGTATCATGCTATTACTATTTTAGTTTTTTTACTATTTTAGTTTGTTTTCAAAACCCTGGAGTCATCAGGGCCCTGAGTGCACTAAAAGACTCTACCTGACTTGATTGAACAACCTGGTACCCTAACACACAGGTCCTCTCTATGGCCCTGGGAGACTCATCTGAATTCTGACCAGAAAACTGGTTTGCATGTACCTGTCTCATCTCAATCTCCTTTTGCTCCTGATTGGATCCCATGGATAGACCTAGGATCTGATACAGCCCTTACCATGCCAAGGGCATGTCAATGGATTCTGTTAGCAGCACCTGGCTCTGGCCACGGTGCTCAGACAAAGTGCGGCTGCACCTATGAGTGAGGTCCTGTCATGCCAGGGTCACCCCAGCTCCTGGCTTGCCTTCTGTTAGACAGCAGTCGATCGTTGGTACTCCCTGGCACAAATGAGGACTCTAGTGATAACTATTAAGCAGTAATTCAGTCTGTGGAAGATATTTTTTTTTCAGCTTTTAGGTGATACAATTTTGCAAGGGAAGCAGTTTTTTACAGATCTCGGGAATAATTTCAAGGTTTTGGATCTGTTACAGAGGCAGTGACACTATTATCTTCCTCATATTTAAAAATGTCAAGTTAAAGTTCATTTCATTTTCCTCTATAACAGTACATTGGATTGTTTTGCTTATTCATCTTTTATTTTTTTTT
>NW_020454561.1:1347055-1348420 GCF_003342845.1 Nothoprocta perdicaria
TTGAACAGATAAATTACAAAATGAGTCTCTGAACTAGAATGTTTTCTAGTGACCCAAGATTTAAAAACATTCTCCTGGAAGATAAGTCCCTTCTAAACTAAGCAGAGATAAAAAATACTTGAAAGTATAAAGACATATATACAAATACATATATACAGATACATTTTAACTTATACCTTTAACTTATTGAAATGCATAGCCTATGCATTTAAATGAATAAGATGTTTTAAAAGAAACATACTCAGCTTTCATCTATGTAAAGTCATTCTTTAATATGTGTAATATAGCTGGTACAAATGTCCTGTATGTATTGCAATATTTCTTATTTAAGGCGTACGAAAGTAAGCAGCTAAATCAAATAGGTTTAATAATTTGCATCATGCTAGTGTACTTCCAGAGATATAGTATTTAATATGAATGAATTTCATTGTCTAAAATAAGGTTAGATTAACTTTTAACTTAGATTAACACTTATTTTACTGAGTTCATGTACCATATTGAACAAAATCAGTCTTATTATTGTCATCCTCCCAAGTCTTTTCTGTTTTAATGTTGCATCTAATCCTGATCTCACAAGTTAAAAGATTTGATTATTATTCTATTCTGAGGCCTTAGCCGCTCCTCTTATCTAAGTGAAGTTAGAAGGAAATTGGTGTTTTCTTTCCATATGCTACTGTTTCCATATGGACTATTATAAAATGTTACCCAAACTTGCACTAGTATGGCACTGGAAATATGACAATAATAACACTTAGACCAAGATTTGTTGAATTTCTTTGCAATTTGTCCTCAAAAGCAACAGTTATGGAACCACAAAGTTAAGGGAAGGATTGGCATAGGCATAAGTACAGGTAGTCTTGCAATCCTTGAAAACTTAGCCAATATTCAAACCAAAATCATAAACTGTCTACAGATGTTGACTTTGCTGTGACATAATTCAAGTAATACGAAGAACAATTTGTCTGATAGCTTTGTGCTACTTGTGGCTTTCCAACACTTGTTGACGCACTTGAGAAATTGGGACTAAATGTAAAACTTGGCATTGTTGATAATTTCAGTAGAGAAAGTGATCATGATCTCTCAGGATAGAAAGTGTCATGGCTACTACAATTTAACAATCTCTCAGGTTAGAAAGTGTTGTGGCTACCATAATTCT
Organism: Nothoprocta perdicaria; assembly: GCF_003342845.1. Taxonomy (NCBI): domain Eukaryota; kingdom Metazoa; phylum Chordata; class Aves; order Tinamiformes; family Tinamidae; genus Nothoprocta; species Nothoprocta perdicaria. Next base: position 1,348,212 of record NW_020454561.1, read on the forward strand.
GTGTGCATTTCATGAGCTGTCAATATTTTGAAGGAGAAAAAGAGGAAAGATTCAGCTCAGGTACATTTTCAGTGAGGAATTTTATTTTATGAATTAAATCAAGTCTTGTGTCTTCATATAAGGGAGACAGCAGAGCATTAACCCATTGCCCTAACCACACCAGTGAATAAAAATGACTCTTTTTTTTTTATTTTTTTTTTTTTTTTTTT
>NW_020454561.1:1348481-1369889 GCF_003342845.1 Nothoprocta perdicaria
TTTTTCTATTTTTCCAAATCATAGTATCTCTAGTAATGAAAACAAAACAAAACACATTATTGCCAGTTTTCCTACAGCCATTTCGATTTCATACTTCAGTTTGATCTTCCTCTGCTGTATTCTTTTGGTGCCCTTCAATTGTATTACCAGAATATGATACATCAACAATTATCTCTTTGAAAATGTAGCATGGAATCTCATGCTACAGAGGAGATGAAAAAAAAAAAAAAAAAAAAAAGGATAGTGGAGAAGAAAAATACCCTCCCAATGTTCATGTCTAAGATGATAGAATCTGAAATGCAATTTATTCATTAGCTTTTGGACTCAAGCTGTAATTCAGCTAACTGCAAGGACATTTGAGAGAGAGAAAAGGTTCAGAAAGAGATCTTTCAAGTATCCTTTGCAAATGAAAGAAACACTAATATCTGAATATCATTTAGTCTATTTTTAAAGAAAAATATTTATATATTTTTGTTTTACTTTCTGTCCTGGCCTATTTGAAGTACTGAGAATCTAAAAACAGTAAATATAGAAACACAGGAAAATGAGACAAAGATATAGTTAACAAAATACATTCGAGTAAAGTTTCTGATATGTGCTAGAGGAAACATATGTATCATTAACAATTCAGTATCATCTRAGACATCTTCTAATATATTGTCTGAAACTTGTAAGAAAATATAAAGTGCTTGTCATATGCATCTCTTAGATTTGCAATAAAGAAGCCTTCAGGACTGGACTGTACCAAACTTTTCCTCTTGAGTTAGTCACTTTTCACATTCAGGTAAACAAAATGATGCTAAGAAGTTAAGGGAAAGARTGAGGGGAATGGGGCTGGCCTCTTTTCAGTTTTGGACAGCAATAGGACTACARGAAACAGCCACAAACTGAAGCACAAAAACTTCTACAGGAACTTAAGGAAAAATTTCTTGACAGTGATGGTGACAGCACTTGGAAAGGTTGTCAGGAGAGGCTGTGGAATCTCTTTCTCTGGAGATATTCACAACCCGCTTGGACACAATCCTGTGCCATATGCTCTAGGTGTCCATTTGTCTGCAAGGATGTTGGACTAGATGATCTCCAAAAGTCCCTTCAAACCTTAAGGATTTTATGATTCTATGTTAAGGGTTACTTTTGGCATTGCCAACTTACTGCAATTGGAAACAAAGACATACTATCACAATATTATAGTATCAGACTGTCCATCATTCCAGAGTAAACTATATGTGGACCTACACAGCTAGAGTCTTAAACTCAGCCTAATGTTTACTGATGAATATATATATATATATATACACACACACATATATAAAAAGCACATACCTACATATTCACTAAGATATATCTGCATATATGCATCTCAATTCCTCCCACTCACAAAATGTTATTCTTTGGATTACTTTTGGAAAAAGTATCCACTTTGATATGAAACAATCTACTGCACATTTGTATACATTTAAGCCCTATAAGGAGGGCTTCAAAAAGAAGTCCTTCAAACTATAATCTTTATTTTATTAAATATTAAGATACATCGTGAAGATACTAAGCTCTCAAACTTGGTTCAGAGATTTCCAGTGAAAAATACATACCTATTGATGTGATGTTAGCTCCCCTGCTGTTTGTTTCCCCCTGTGAAAAATATAGCTTGGTCCAGGAAGCAACAGGCATATGCCATTTCCATGTGTAAATCATTACTGTAGCTATTGCTGAGAGAAGATTGTAACATGATGAAAAGTCGTGTGTGCTACGTTTTATGGCTATGGATGGTCAACATGCAAATCCCTTTCAATTTATATATCATACAGTTTTCTGTTTATATTTCAGTAGACCACAAACTCCAACAGCCATTTTGCTTTGGCATGAACAGGCATTGTGTTTGTCTGATGGCGTTTTAAGGCTATTACCAATAAGGGACATGATACACAATTATCTCTCCTCTTTTTTAGGCATTTGAGATATCCAGGCTACAATTGCACCTACTGCTTAAAACCACAGCCATTCTCTGATACCATCCCTCTCTGTCTCTCTCAACAACTTCATTTTAAGCCTAAGACCTTCTAGGTCTATATGCTGATTTTGGGACAGGATACTGTGCAAGATGTACCTTCTTTCTGCAAAGATATGACCTCTCATGTGCTCCAGTGTTCCCTATCACAGAACCACAAATATTTTGACATATAAGTCATAGTGTGCTCCATACAGACTACAGTGTTTGGTGCAGTTTATAGGAGAAGCAAGATCTTCTGACTCTAGAGACCCCTGGGAAGTACGCTAGCTTAGGCATTTCAGCTATATGGTTTCGCCTCATCTAACTTTCAGTATCTTCTCAATGTCCCTTTATAATCAATTGAAAAACATGAGCATTTTTAGCATATGACTTATCAGGCAATGTAGATATCAATATTAAGATYAATCACACCCTGCATAGGATAAAATATGACTTGCAAGAACCTATTTCGTTCCTTGGAAGACAAAAGAAACCAAGAGTGACAAGCTCAACTGAAGGGATACGCATTTAATTAGATAAATCCCATCTGTGATGTTATAAACTCACCAGATGCCTCAATTTTTTTGCATATTTCCTTAGAGCTTGCATTTTTGCCTCAGTGTGTTCAGAAAGGCCTTATACACACACACATGCAGACATACTTTTTTATCACTTTTGTCTTTATTTAAGAATACAATTTTACTGAATTCATCTACTAATTCATTTCGCAACAGATATGGTTAGATAACCACATGAAAAAAACCTGCCCTGAAGTACTCTCTTCTTTGTTTTTATCATCCTAAAGCATATATTCAATCCTTCCACACCCAAGAACAGAGTCAAATATCCCTTAATAGAACATTCCTTAAAGAGACTCCTTTATGAAGAAGAAATAGCACATTTGCACTGCATGGACAAGCTATTGTTTTACTAGAGTGTGAAACAAGAAAAAAAAATCTTATTCTATTCTAAAGGAGAGAAAGCCTTCCACTACAGCTTTGTAAGCAATTGTTTACTGCAGTAAATAAAAGGCCTTGCAAAATTCACCAGAGTGGAGAATGTAATAAAGCCATAGAGGATTAACTCTTAAAATCACTATGAAACTTCACTTCCTAAAATTTCTTCAATTTTGAAGCTTTAGTGTGCATTTTCTTTTTTTTTTTTTTTTTCAAGAAACATGGTAGGATGCAAGTGATACAGGCAAAGCACCAATGTACTACGCTATAACAATGTATTACTTACAGAGTCTTTGTCACTGATAACATTGTTAGTCTCATTATGAAGTGTGCGAGGATGAACAAGGATGAGCAAGAAGATGGTTGCAAGACATATAGCTATTAATTTATCCTTATTTCCATAAGTTTATCTTCAAAAGTATAGAGCCATTACTGTACAATTTCCTTGAATTATGATTTAAATAAAACAGACTCAGCAATAATATGAGTTTTATCCAGGAGCCTGCGTTGAAACAATGGTGTATATTTGTTCCTGAACTTCTCATGCCATATAATGATTAGTGGCAATTATAGGAAAAAAAACAATATTAGTTTTATAGTCATTGTTATTATCTTAAACTACTAAGAATAAATCGCATATTTCACAAGATATTTCAATGACTGCCAAAACTTGTGACAGAACAACATTTTATAATCTTTGTATTTCACACTGACTGCACAACTAGAAATTGACAGAACCAAATCATTTATATATTCTTATTACTGAGTTACAGAAGGCATTGAAAATATGGAGCCAGTGATGGATATTTTTATGCTAGACATTGTTTTATTCTCTTTTAGTGTATTAAGTATACTACAAATTAGTTTCATTGTAGTTTATTAAAGTAACTGGAAGATTAGTAGGAGAGCAAGATGCACAACTTGCTTGTTCTTGTTTTGTTGGAAAAGAATCACATTTATATAGAAACAAAATATTTAGGCAGAACTTTTTTTATTTGTAATTTTAGATCTATTCTGTATAACTTTATTCATTTTCTTAAATGATAGACAATAATTTAAATGAAATATTTCATTTTTATATCATTTTTCTATGAAGTAGGTCACAAATATTTCTCTCAATGGGTAAAATGTACCTATATGCAAAAAGTCTAACTAAATTAAGGTATTAGATGAGTCTAAAATATTGTGTATCATTCTGACAGTTCTCCCGCCAGGGTAAATCACACTCAAAGTGAATGATTTAACTGAATGGAATCCAGAATATTTTAGAAGTATGTGCAGCTCTGTTGTTTTTTCAGGACATTTGAACAATAACCATAACAAGATTAAATTGGTACTTCACATCTACATTCAAAGCCCAAAATATCCTCATTATTTACAGTTGTCCAGAGACTTTGTGGAGTCTCCAGCTTTGGGGATATTCAAAACCCAGCTAGGCTTTGTTCTACCTGTTCTACCTCTAGTTCTTTGAGCATGAAGCTTTGACCAGACAATCTCCGGAGGTGCCTTCCAGCCTTAGCCATTTTGTGTGATTCTGTGCGCAGGCCTGTCTATTGACTTCACCTGCTTCCCACAAATGGGAATTTGGTTTTCCACAGCATTGACATTCAAAGGGAGTCAAGTTCCAAATCAGTGTTTCTGTTGAGTTATTAAATGAATAAATAGTTGTCTACCTATTTTTCCTAGTGTAAAAACTACATCAAAAATAAATGTGCATGCATTTGTGTTAACAGTTCTGCATGTGCACAGATGGCACACCAAATAATGACAGATTATTCCATCTGCCTAATTCTGTTTGAATAAATATAGAAACACACAATAACTATATATGTGTGTATAGAGACAGATGCATATACGAATACATAGCTAATACTACTTCAGAAAATTCAAGCTAGTGCTGTGAAGATACAGTGAGAATGTTGCATTTGCCCCCAGACTACTAAGTATCTACATGATTCTGTAGACTGTACTTGGAGATTATAAATCTAGTGTTTCCTTCTGTTTCTCTCATGCAGATTACTGTTTGTTCATGCACAGATTAAACTATAGGTAGCAAAAGGAAAGAATATATTTCTTTTTTTTTTTGTGAAAATATTTCTGTAACTGAAATCCATAAATCTGCAACAAAATGCTACAACGTCTATGAGGCCACTCTAGCCTTTTTGTTTGTTTATTTTGTTTATTTATTTGTTTGTTTTGTTATGTTTTTCCTTGCAAAATTCACATTGCATGTAATAAATATTCAAAATAAAATAATTTCAGTAACACCKAAAAACTGATTTTGTTATCAAGTTAATTGCAAAGGTGTCAGTCAGATGACCTGCATTTTTTTCTCATCCTGGGTAAGATGTGCTGCAAAAGCTAATGAACAGTTATGGATTCACAGAGAGGGAAAACTGGCTCAGAGACATGTATCCTTTCCTTTTTTTCCGGTCCAGTGAAAGATCACCCTCCCATCCTGTTAAGCAATCATGGATTTGCAGTTACATTCCCCTTTTACTAGCACCTCCCTATTCATAACACATTCTCAGAGAATCTTGGTCAAGGCTTAGTAAAGTATTGATTTTTTTAAAGAAACATTGTGTAGTAAAAGAGATTCACAGAGTAATCTCCCTTTCTATAAAGTGGCCTTTAAACAAAACATAAGATTCTTCAAATATTTTGCTACCTTTATTTTTAGACAAWGGATTCTCTTTTCTCTATCGATTTGAAGGTCGTTCTAAAAAGCAGATCAGAGAACATTGCATCATGCCATCATGCTTTTTTTTTTTTTTCCCATTCCCATTTCTTTTTTCATCCTGTGTCTTATACACACACACAAAACTCTCAAAACTTGAGTAGCACTAGCCCTGCTATAACTGCTTTTCCCCCAGCCTTGTAATTCCATTTTTAAGGCATGCACAATTCTACTCCAGAACAGCAAATACATTTCTTGTATTTTTACTTGGTGTAATCAGTTAAACCTGTCAGTTTACCCACTCCCGTTTCTTATCTGTATCTTATGATAAATTGCACTATAAATCGATGTCACAAGCCATTTAGTGAACTTAGATAGCATTAAGTCCTATTTTTGTTTACTTGTTTCCTTGTGTGGATAATATATTATCATTAAAAGTTTCAAAATATGAGTTAAGCAGAGTTTAAAACAATCAAGTTGGCTCTTTTCTTTGAGTTTTTTTTCTTAAGTTATATTTTCATACTTGATCCCAAATGAACACTGTTCAGAATCATTAACAGCAAATATGTGTTTACAGCTAGTTTAAATCAATTGCTAATTAACTCCACAAGGCAGGAATGGATTTCTCTTTAGCAATGAGTTTGCACTTTTCCTTTATTTTTGACATTCGCAGGTGTGGGGTTCAAAGGAACACAATAGCATCTGTTTTGTAGTGCCTGATCCAAACCTCATTGAAATCGACAAATATTTACTGCAAAAAATTGATCGGAAAATCTTCACAATAGTCATAAAACCATGGAAAGAGGCCTAGAAAAGGCCTAGAAAAGATCTGTGGATGTTTGCTCTGACTAAAATTAGGGATAATTTTGAGGCTACATCAGTTTGTCAAGGGTCTAATCACTGTGCTTGGCCATCTTAATAATTTTTTTTTCTCTTCCTTTTAATGTGATAGGAGTATCCACTGTTCCAGGTTGTGTCCAATGTCTCTTCTCCTTTGGCTCATAATACAAATAAGAGCCTGGCTCCATTTTCTCTGTAACCACACCATAGCCAATTGAAAGCAGCAAATAGATCCTCCCTTCACACTTCTTTCTTCAGGAAGAATACATTCAGGCGTCTCAACACCTTATGCATTACATAACACTTATATATAGTGGAAGGAGGAAAAAAATACATATATATTTATATATATAATATGCGTGTGTATATTGTGATATATATATATATAAACATATATAAAAACATATATTTTTTCTCATTCTTTTAATTAAAAATAAGGGCACAAAACAATCCACTGTTTATTTGTGTGTCACAATCAGTTTAAATGTAGTCATTATTAGCAGCATAATGATTCCTATTAGGAGTTTGTAATTGATTACTATTCATGACCTTGCTATCTTTTCTTACACAAAATTCATTGCTTTCAACAGGAGCTTTGCAAACAAATACAGCCAAAGTTCAAATGAAATGGCTGAGTTTATTTGGATTATGCATTTATTTGCTTGTTCTTTCTCAGTCAGAATGAATGAGGATCCAAGGAAGATGTGTCTTGCAACACATACAGTACAATACATGCAAGGTCTTCAGCTTTAGGGCTTTTTGTTGTTGTTGTCGTGTTTGCATTTTATTTATCATTATTATGTAAATCAAAAGTGATGTTTGTATTCTAGCTGTTGAAAAAATAAAATTATGTTTTCTAAAATAAATTATCAGATAAATATATAAATAGTTTTTATTTATATATTTATATATTTATATATTTATATATTTATATATTTATATATTTATATATTTATATATTTATAAATTTATATAGTTTATGTTATATGTGTTATATTAATTTTAAGACAAGCAATCAATAAAATCATGTCTGAAATTCTCCTACTGCATACAAAAAATATTTAAATGAATATACTTTTTTAGATTCAGGGATGCAGCTTTTTTTTTTTTTTTCTTTTTTTTTCAGAGAAGAAATCYAGAGCTTCCTGACTTGGATTTGCATAAGTGTTGCAAAACCCTAAACACAGGGATTGCAGTACAATTTTCAACTGCAAAGTATTCTCCCAACAACTCAATTTCAGGAAAGACTAACAAAACATCAAAAATACATTGTTTGCTTGTTTGTTTTCGAAAATTGCATTACAAAATATCCCATTTCTAGATCTTTTAAACATTTTTCCTTTATAATCTGTAGATGGCAGTCTTGCTTCATTCATAAAATTATATGGCACTGCATTTACATCTAGAAATACATATGCACACAGAAAGAAAATATTAGGAAGGTGAATGGAGATAGAGTTTTTTTTTTTTTTTTTTTCATTTATTTTCCACATCATGAGATGGTAATTGTATAAAGTATGAAGTTTCTATAAATCTGATTTAAATCTGTCTATGCTTCTGAATTTTGTATATTTATGGAAACTAATTTCCCTGTGACAATGATAATAAMAGAAATAATTATCTCTAAAATATTGCTGGTATCTGCAGTAGAAAATAAATGCTTCTGCAAGTGATGGCAGACTATCATGCTTCACTAAGCTGAACGAGTTTAGACAATTTCAGAACAGGACATCATACTTATGAGTAATAAGGAACTTTTCCTTAATATGTGTGTTTAAAATTTCAGTAGCAATAAACTCTGCATTTTGGAATATAAACAACAAACAAACAAATCAAAACCACTTTAAGCATTAGAAAATTTGTAATTACTGTGAAGCACTTGATAGATATTTTGTGTACCWGAAAAAGAAAAAAAAGAACAAAAATATACAAGAAATCAGCCCTCTGCTATCCCTGCCAAAAGCACCTCAGAAGAAATCTGACAGCAATATCAAGAAAGCTGAGTTACAGCAAAGTATTTTCTCAGCTTATACAGTAGCAAAACAACCATGAAACCCTTTTCATACCCTTTGATAGCTAGTCTACAATAGTTGATACTGCTTGATATTACGCATCAAACCATGCTGCATGCATCTTAGTAGCATGATAGAACAGCCACTGTCTGTGACAAATGAAAAGAAAAATAAGAAAAAAAAAAATGGGGGAGAAAAAAAAAAAGGAAGAGATGTCTAACTTTTCTTGTGACTTCTTTGTGTGTGTCATGTCTTGGTTTATTAATGGGATTTTCCTTCTGCCTTTGAAATGCTCTTTAAAAAAAGTAGTATACAGGGCTGTAATGTAAGAATATAAAACAGGTGCTCCACTGCAAAGTGGCTTTATTTTATTGCTTTTTAAGTCTTTCTGGTTTGGAGGACTAATTTATACCTCCTTTTGTCTATGTGAGATTGCTTCTGATTGATTGCCTTGATGAACTATTCTGCTTTTGACCAATATGTCCAYATTCTGCTCTTTGCTGATGTATCACATCTGAAGCATTACATTTCACTGCAAAGATATAAAGAGGGTGGCAACAGGAGAATAAAACCTAATTGCCTCAGCTGAACAGAACACTCTTGATATTCAGCGTCTGTTCCTCAGTCTTCTACTTGAGGAAGACAAATCTTATTTTTATTTGTTCATGAAGCTGCTAAGGAAATACATATTGGCCAATATAAATAAAGAATTTATTAAATGAACATTTTATATTGCTACTTCAGCTTTTTGCTCCAGTCCCTTATTCTAATCAGAAAGTATGCCTTAATTATGAAACCACTAGCTGTGGATCAAAGATTCTGGCTTCCACTGCAGAATCCTCTGTATAGGTTTCTTTTTCTCACCCTCAACATTCATTTTAGTTAAATTATGACAGTGCTTGATGTGGTCTTTCTTTGCAGCTCATTGTCATCTGTGTAGTCATTGTTTACAGCAAAGCTTACAAATTAGGATTCCTGAATATCAAGGCTGGTGTTGCACTGTGACAAGGTTTGTGTGGCAGTTCTTAGTAATCAGGCCCAGTTTCTCCGTGGAATCTAGACAGTCTGCCCAATATAAGTACTCCGGTATGTGGTAAAAAATATCAATTTTTTTTTGATATCTGAAGCACTGTGTACCTCCACAGTTCAGGTTGACAATTTGGTTTGATTATGATTTTGAATCTGGATCAGAGGAAAGGGAGGAGTATTTAAAATAGGGAACCAAGTCTTGTCAAATTATGAGTTTATGAATGTTTATGTATTGAAGATTAAATAAGTGCCAAGTCTTAAAGCAGGATTTGAAGGAGGAGAGAAATTTTGCACAGCATTCAACACTGAAAAGAATATTCTTGGATTAAGGGAAATCTGAAAGAAGCAAGAAGAGCTACTTAAAAGAGAAGAGTGCAAAGAGAGAGTGCAGTGTTCTTGCTACTTGTAATTAAGAGMCTCTAAAACTGAGAATTTGATGGTAGTCATTTGCCTATAGAAGTGATAACACATTTCTTCCTACTGGGATCTCCATACCATATTTGAGAGATCAGTTCTTGTTACAGCAAAGTAACTTTCATATATGACATGGAAATCATTAAGTGTTTTGGTATTTGGCAAATTCTGTGTCCTCAGAGCATCCACATCTGTGTCAAAAGCAGCTCATGTCTTTGCAGAAATTTATGATTTTTTTTTTTTCAAAAAAGAATTTCAAACATTATGCTTTTAATTTTAACAATATTAACAGAAAGAAACAAGGTAAAGCAGCAGAATAATACATAATACAGAATACAGAATGTCAGAATCTGTGCAAAATACTTTACTTACATATTTACTCTTCTTTCTAAGCTTTTTATTATTTTTGGTAACAAACTGCTAGGTTATATTTAAGCCCTTTACTGATTTTCTATCCAAGAGAAGCTAAGTTTCATATCTCCTACATGTATATACTTTATTGAATTTACAGTCTTGCTCTACAGTGGGTTCCAGCTAGCCACTGTGAAACTGAGGACATAGACTAGCGAGATCTTCAATTAGCAGCATGTATGATATATTGTTCTGTCCAGGATGGAAGCAATCTGAATTGGGGGTATAGGTATTATATTCAGCAGAATTGCAAGAGATGAATTTTTCCTGAAAACTTTCCTTTTCATCAGTGCCAGCGATTTGCTCACTACTCATTCAAAATGAAAGATAAGTACAAAAGCAAATGCAAAATATATCATCTTGTGAAGAAATTTTCTTATGAAAGAAACTGTCTTATAAATAGGATATTGCTGGCTAAACCAGCACCAAGCAAACCAACCAAACAAACAACCAACCAAMCAAACAAAAAGCTTAGTGGGAAATCAAGAAGGATTAGTAAGTCTGCTTTATAATGGGAACTTCTTGGAGTTCAGTCTTCAGTCTTCTTACCTTATCAAAGTTTGTAAAGCAAAAAGCAGAGAACAAACTCTGCCAATGGACTCAGTCAAAGGGTAAAGATTTAATCCAGTACAATAATTAAATCGTAGGGCACACAAATTCTGATCAAGAAAGAGGTATATTTTTTACAAAAGTTAGAGTAATTAGTCCTTTGCATTTTTGTTAAATTTATAATGAGACCTATTTTAATTCTACAGAAAAAAAAAAAATCTATAGACTACATTATACCACAGATTTTAAAAGGTTTTGAAGTTTTGATCATAGGATCATAGGAAAGTGCATGAAGGCTTTTTGCCACATCTAGTAACTGGAAGCTATTGCTGACCAAGCAAACAAAGAAAGATTTGAGATAAGACTATTATGGCTGGCTGCTGTTGTTCTGAGTAAATCATACGTGAGTCAGAAAGAACCAGACTGGTTCCATGCGAGACTTGGAGACAAATAAGAAACAAAAATGCAGGAGGTAGACAAGTTCTTTTTTCCTTTTTTCCTTCTTTTTTTTTTTTTTTTCTCTTTTTAAAACTATCACTTTTTTAAAAGTATACTTTTATCAAAATATACTTTAAATAAATATAAATAAATATAAATAAATATAAATAAATATACTATATATTTATCAAAAGTATACTTTTTATCAAAACAACACTATCAGCATCAAGAAGCACACTACATGGAATAACCCAGGAAGAGACAGTGTGTTTATCATTCAGTGAACCCTTTTCTCTTCTTCTGTGCAATCTGATTGATTGTTTGCATGATTTTAGCATGCATTAAAGCTTAGCATAGTGTTGATGATTTGTGCTGCTGGACTTCTCAGTATGTTCTTTTTCTGAGCTTCCAAGGTTCCATTTATTCTCATTTAGACCAAATGTACTGCAAAGTACAATCTATCCTCGCATTTGGTGTATTGTTTATAATTGCCTTGAACTTTAACAAATACATAGACAGTAGAAGACTAGCATATTCTTTACATAGAATAGTGAAAAATAACAGTGCATATCATGTAAGGTCATTTCTAAATTGGAGATATACTTGTACCGCTTGATCTATGAGGTGTTTTATATTGAGTAGACTGTGATTCATCATGAACTACAAATTTACCACATAATACTTATTTCATTCATGCAAAAGAAATATTGCAAATCACCAAAATCCACTCCAGGTTTATCATAATGTGCTTTATGTAAAGGAATATATAAAATCTGAAAGGCAGAAATAAACTTGAAGAATAATCTAAAATTGTAATTTCTCTCTTATTTACAAAATCAGCACATCTTCTGATTCTTTATTAGGAGATCTTTTGCTCTTTTGTATCCTTAGAGCTTGTCCTAAGAAGAAAAAAAGGGATATTTTTATGAAGAAAATATGTTCCATGGGAATTTTTCACTGTAATATTCTGAAGAGAAAAATACAAACAAGATAAAAAAGTCCTGGGGCAAAAAAGAGAAATATCTGTATGGAGGAAAAAGTAAAGAGGAAAAAAGAAAAAAGACCTGTAATTAATATAGAATCACAAGGAATATACAGAATGTGTTCCTCTGAAGTGGGCTTTCCTGCCCAGAAAATTATGTCATATTTCAGTGGGACTTCAGCAGGAATAAAATACTGTTCTGCATGCTGACTAATATTAGTTATATCTTCTGTGTTTTTGTTTTAAAGAAAAACAAATTTCTTCTTAGTTAGCAAGAAGAAAAACAGCCTTCTTTCTATTCCAAGACTGAAGGCTTGCAATAAAGTAGAAATGTCACCCTTTTTTCATGAAAAATGTGTAAAATTACTGATAATGATAGCACTATATATATAACTATCATTAACTGCTACTTAAACTACTTAAATTAACTACTTTAAGTTTCTATACTGCCAAATGTGAAATGTCACCCCTTAAAATGCTACATGTGAAACTCATACCCTTTTACAATAAGATCATTGTATGAATATACAAATATTTCATTTGTTATATGGAAAGCCTCATAGTATAATCTTCCCCAAAACTTCCCACATCAAGATGAATGACTGGGAAAAAAAAAGTATATATACATTTTTTTTGTTGTTGTTGTTTGTTTGTTTTTACTACACCTTATGGATAATTCACCTTAATGTCAGAGATACTTGTACATCTGTTGAGGACTCAACTGCTTTCGAACTATTTCTGCTTTTGAAGAACCTATTTCCAAATATCTCCTTGCAATGAGCCAGTAGCATTACTAATACATTCATAAGTGAAAGAATAATATTTTAGGGTTTTTTAAATCAAACTAAAATAATATTTAATATTTCAAACAGAAAATCCCGCAATATTGAAATATTCACCAGAAAATATTTCCTACAGCTGCAAATATTAGCTGCTGTTGGAACTAAGTATTAGTAAGGAACTAGTTTTCAAAAATTTGTCTTAGATATGAAGGTTAGATATTCTTTTATAAATAAGGCTTGACTTCTAAGGAATTAACATATCCCTTGGTACAAGCAAAAAATGAAAAAACAGGGGAAAAGAAAGGATAAAAATAAAAGGATACATACACTCTAAGAAGAAAGTGCCTGTAATTAGTTGTCTAATGCTTTATTTTGGTATAGTGCATTATTCTTGGCAGCTTTAGGGGCATATTATTCATAAAAAGCTGTGGTATATTTAAGTTCTGGTTCCAAAGTGGGTCAATCTATTTGGCAGGGAAGTTAAGTGAGAGTAAAAGAAGACTCAGGTGGTGACTGCATAGATAAAAAACGAGCTTGATCACGAAGTTATTAGAATTCTTGAGGTATTTGCTCATTGATTTTGATGAGAGTATTACAGGAGCCTCTGACAAATATCTTGCTCACTATTCATTTGGGAACATACGCTCTGTATCGGTGTAATCTTAATTTCCCTCAACAATTACTGCTCATAAAACATCATAGAGGAATGATGACTCAGTGGGATTAGTTAGGATTTTAGGAGAAACCATTTTAATTCCCCTCTTCTGCCACAAAATCTGGTCTAGCTTTACTCTCTATGAAACCTCTTATATTACAGTGCTTTGGAGTCCTGTCCTATCCCAGTCCCATGTAGGCTGCACTGCTCTTGATTTCTGAGGGAGATTAACACTTACAGGCTGCAAGTGCTCAGCAGTATGCCCTACCCTGAATCCAATCTGGACCAAGTAATGTAGTATTTGGAGAAATGTTGCAATGCTCTCTCAACTCTCAAACTAGAAACACTCTTATTGCTTTAATTTTCTGTACATATAATAAATAACGATGCTCAATACTTCATTGCAATATTGTAAGAAATACATTGCAGTTTTATGTCACTTTTATATTAAGAATACTGTGGCAATGGGGCTTCCTATGAAGATTTGAATGAATCATATCAAGAACAAGTTTATCTGCAGAAAAATGTTGATTGTGTTGGTCCTCAGTACATGAATCTCTGAAGGAGTTTTTTTCATGTGTGGATAGGTACTAGAATGGGTGTAGACCTATATTAGAAATAGATGCTAGTATAAATACACAAAATTATCTCTCTAGACTGGTTAGAATATTTGCAGGATAACGAAGAGTATTATTTCTTGTTTCTTCTTCTAGGCATGTATACATAAATCCTGACAATTCAGTGTTGTTCAATGCCAATTCCCAGTTGCTCTTCATAATTGTAATTCAACTAAAAAAGTAAATATGCTCATTCATACCAAATTACATAGAAGCATTGAGTAGAGTATACATAAGGTGCGCACATTCCAAATTCAAACTCTGTGACTCTAGAAATAATCTAGGTAGAATATTTCTGCAGTGTACTCTTGCGGCCAAGAAGGCCAATGGGATCCTGGCTGCATCAGGAGGAGTGTTGCCAGCAGATCAAGGGAGGGGATTCTGCCCCTCTCCTCAGCTCTGGTGAGGCCGCACCTGGAGTAGTGTGTGCAGTTCTGCGCTCCCCGCTATAAGAGGGACGTAGAGCTCCTAGAGAGGGTCCAGCGGAGAGCGACAAAGATGATTAAGGGACTGGAACGTCTCTCATACATGGAGAGACTGAGTGAGTTGGGCCTGTTTTCTCTGGAGAAGAGAAGGTTGAGAGGGATCTGATTAACATGTACAAGTACATGAAGGGGGAATGTAGGGAGGAAGGGGCCAAACCCTTCTCATTTGCGGCCAGTGACAGGACAAGGGGCAATGGGTACAAGTCGAAACACAGGAAGTTCCATCTGCATGTGATGAAGAACTTCCTTCCTGTGAGGGTGGCAGAGTTACGGAACAGGCTGCTCAGGGAGGCTTTGGATTCTTCTTCTCTGGAGGTCTTCAAAACCCATCTCAATGCCACCCTGTGCCCCTTGCTCTAGGTGTCCCTGCTGGAACAGGGGGGTTGGACTAGAGGGATCTCTAGAGGTCCCTTCCAACCTTAACCATTCAGTGATTCTGTGCTTCTGTGATTGCAAAGTGCTATGAATTGAGGAATGCAAAATACAATATATAAACTATAAATACAACAAACAAAGAAAGAAACAAACACAAAAACCGTTGCAATCTGTTTTTTACAGTTCTGAATTTTGGCTTGAATGAAGCTCCCCAATTTCAAATGTGGATGGTCTGTAGTCCCCGACTCCATTCATATTAGCTCTTGCTTAGACAGCTACCCAGCTAAAAAGGCTGATGTTTGAGATGTTCACAGCTATTTAGCAGAAGTTTAACACAAAAGTTTAACAGAGACAGGTGTAAGAAGGTGCAAGAAGAACCAGAAACCTGGTGCTTTCTGTCCCTTCACCAGCAATGTTTGATCTTGCTCTCTGTACCTTTTTAATTGAGCTCTAGTGCTTCACTTGCTGGTTAACCCCGGTACAATTGCACCTCCTGCATACTTAGTTCTCAGCACATCAGGTAACATCCTCCCTCGCTTGCACAGGAGAGGAGGCAATCTACCCTCTGTGATGCTGCACGGAGAGTTTCACCTGTGTTCTGCTTCTGAAAAAAGATCCTTGTCCAAAATGCACAGAGCAATGCTTGAGTTAAGCAAATACTTGAAGCCTGACTTGCCTTACAGTTATCTGAAATAACCCTCYGCTGACCATTAGAAGAGTCCTAAAGAGATTTTGTTCCTAACTTTGGCATTTCAATTAGATACCTAAAATTAGGTGGTGAAAATCTAGGCCAAAGTATATGCAGAACTGGGACTCAAAGTATATGAATCCCAGGCCACTTCTGTAATCAAAAGACCTTTCCAAAAATAGGAAAATCTGCTCAAATGACAATATTTACATAGCAGTAAGAATGATGGAAAGGAATATTCCCAAT
Source organism: Nothoprocta perdicaria (assembly GCF_003342845.1). Taxonomy (NCBI): domain Eukaryota; kingdom Metazoa; phylum Chordata; class Aves; order Tinamiformes; family Tinamidae; genus Nothoprocta; species Nothoprocta perdicaria. The sequence goes on from NW_020454561.1 coordinate 1,364,625, forward strand.
ACATCTGTGTTGTGACAAAAGTAAAAAGTTTTACTTCAGCAAATAAAGGTAGCTATTTCTCAGTTATATTAGTGGAGAGAAATAGCCATAGACCTTGATAAAGACGCTTTTTAAAATAAAAAAATATTTCATTCATAAATTCTACTCATCTAAAAAAAAACTGGATTTATTTTTCCAAACTTTAGAAACAAAAACTTTTTTCCTGTACTGACTGAAATCATTTTTGCTCAGTATTTTTTACTGCCTTTATTTTCCTCATAACTACTGGGCTGATGACAACTCACTTGTCACTGGGAATGATTATAATCAACTGATAATTGAGGCTTTGTGGTAGTTAGCCTTTGCAAATTCGATTCTTTAGCTAGAATCATATCATTATGAACAGATTTATAAATCAGTATTACATGCTAATTAGCAATATCAGAAAATAATAGCTAAAATACAGTCCCAAACAAACAGAATATTAAACATGCATATAATACATAAATAAATTCCTCTGTTCTTTCCTTTGTTTTTTGTTTGGAGAAAAACAAAGTTATATCATTAGACAATGTTATGTGTTTCGTTTGATTTCTAATTCTGGTAATTTTTCAAAGAAAAAAAGAGAAAAGATTTTAGATCAGCTCTCTACAATACTGGGTAAAGATAAGAAAGCTTTTATGTTCTTTGTTGCTGGTTTCTCACCAAAGGTAATCACTGGTACCTAATCTTGATTGCAATCACATTTTAATGACATTCCTTATCCTTCCTAATCTTTTGGTTTATACTTTTCTAACCACTCAGTGAATTTTAAAAAGAGAGAAAGAAAGGAAGAAGCTCAGTTTGGATCTATGATAATTGGAAAAAGGCAAAAGGGAGAGTCAATTAGCTCAGATTATTAACACAGACATGCTACATCTGGTAGTGACTGAGTCTGTTTGTCCAGAAATATCTATCAAATAAATAATTAAAATCAAGTGCTGGCAGAAGTGCATCTTTCCCTACATGATTGCTTTCCTCTGATGTGTAGGATTTGATAAAGTAATTCGATTTAATTACTGATTTTTTAATAATATCTTGGATTGTTTAAAAGGTTGTGTACACAATATATGGACAATTTACTGGGAAAAATTAAACATCTGTGTATGTTTGTTTAGATTTGCTCACTTTTATGGACTTAAGCTCTGCTAAGATGATGTAGGAAGTAGAAAAAAATCTGTATTCTTACTGTGCACATATAACCCTGAAGGAAAACCTACTGGGATTGGCTGCAGATGGTTTCATCTCAGAAGAAGAATGTGCCTCCAAACAGTTGCTTGTTCTGTATGCATGATCAAGCAGCAGTCAATGGTTTCATGTGCCTCATTAGCTGTAGCGACAGGAAGAAGTATGATTCTCCCAATACACCCGTCCTTCCTCCAATCTGAGGGCATTACTGCAAGGAGGAAACACTCTGAAACTGGAATTTCTCTGATTTTTTTTTACAAAGCAAATTAATAGTCAACATACAATAAATTAATAGAAAATTGTTATAAAATTCCAGTCAAGAAATGGAATTACATCGCATTAATTTTAAGTTTTTAATATATATGTTTTTCTCTTTACCGATGAAATAGAAGAATTAATTATTTCAGTTGTACTCCTGACAAAAGTCATTTAAATTGCAAATATATGATGCAACTTTTTAAAAGCTGTGTGCTACTGATTAAGTTCCTCAAATGCTATAATGTAATTTTCTATACAGACAGACCAATATTTCCTCAAATTAAATGTTCCTTATTAAATGTTCTGCATTTTATACCGTGGGGAGCAAAGATAGGACTTTGATTTCTGTGGAGACAGTGGGAACTTTGGATGCTTGAAGGGGAATAAGAAGACCTATTTATTTACCTATTTATTTAAGGCTCCTTTTTCTGCGTATTTTTCATGCTCAAATTATTCTCTTTCCTATAGTATTGTTTCCCTTTCCACTATTTGTCTATTTTCACAGTATCTGCCAAGAGCCATTTAATCTTGCATCCTGACAGATACTGTTTAAGAGTTTAACACAGATAAACTAGTAGGTACCTTAAAAGCAGCTCTCTGTTGACAGTAAAGGGGAACCTTTTCATTCAGATGTGACTTTATGATGGATTCTACCCAGGTAGTGTCAGTATTGCCTCTAAAGTTAATAATATTTTACAGTTTAAATAATTCCTTCTCCCACACCTAAATATGAAACCTAAGACACTCTGGTATCTTATAAAATGAAATGTGAATGCGTGTTCCTTAATGCGATGATCATGAAGTCTTCAGCAGCCTAATACAATCAAGTTATTCATAATTGTGAAAGATACACATATTTATAACCTTGAAAGATTCTGAGATAACAAGCTTAATATTCTAATTTTAGGACTACTATGATAAGCCACAATGGTGCCTCCAAAAAGCATAGGGCTAGCACACAGGGCTTCTAGTTTCCAGTGAAGTGTCTCATCAAAATAGTATCCAAAACTTCTTCTTAAGAGTACTCTTAAGAGTACAATTTTGTATTTTCTTTTCTCCACAGGAAATGTGTTCTACATAGAAAGGATGACTATATGGTATAGTACAGTTTTGTTTTACAGGCACAGTACATGTTTTGTTTGCATTTGCCGGGAATAAACTAACACATGCACTTCTATTTCAGTTTATATTTTGGAATTGGTATTACATTCTATGCAATCTTCTATGGTTCCCATCATTTTTTCCTTTATATATATGTTGGTATATATTTTACTCCCTTACATGTTCATGTATAAATTTATGCAAACCTATATATTATTCAGGCATGCTAGAGTGAACCCTTTCATCAAATATACCTGCCTAAGTTAAAGTTAGCTTTGAAGTTAAGCACAAAAATAGGTGCATATGTCTTTGAAAAGGCTGGCAACGTAGAATGGGGCTGTAGCTATTTGTCTCTTTAGAAAGTCAATTTAGTCCCTTCAGTACTTTAATAGAACCTTAATTTTAGAGAAGTGATTTTAAAAATTGTGGCTATGTATTTAAGGAATCTTTAAGCCATAACATGTACCAAAGTCTTTGTGTTTCGTGTCCTCAGTCTGTAAATACTAGGTAAATGCAGATGTTTTGACATTCTTTTCGAAAAATAATGTGTATTGTATTATGACAGACTACTTTTTGAAAGAGGTTGCAATCTGCCACACATGTTATGCTGAAGATATTTCTCCCCACTAGAAATATATTATATTTGGTTAAGACAAGTGTATCTTAACTAACATTCTATCCAAAATCTTAACTATGCCATGCTCCATTGCCATTCATAGAACTAGAGTTAATAGGCTCGATTTTTTCACTTTTTTTTTTTTTGTTTTTTTAAAGAAGTAAATTAAATAATTATGAAGAATAGGTTTGTTGCAGTTTTGTGTCATTGCTGTTCAAACTTGAAGCTATTGCACAGCAAAGCAGCTCTGCTTCTTGCCTTATTCACCTCTTCTGCATTGGTTGCACTAAATACGGGTCCAGATGAACCTCAAGTCACCAGGCAGTGCTGATGGTCATGCTGATGTCTTATCCTGTTCGGGTCCTAGATCAGGCCACCGGGGTAGAATGTCTGGATGCTATTCCAGAGGAAAAAGTGGCGGACGTGGCAGCACGGGGAACAGCTTCAGCACTTCATGTATGAGCATGTTGTTGCCTCTCTGCCCTTCTCTTTCACAGGAGYGGTAGTAACAGCAGTTGGCAGAGACAGGGATTTTTTTTTTTTTCCCTTTTTTTCCTCTCCAGCCTGGCTCCCAGGAGCTGTGCCTTTTTTCTGCCACCTTTCCTCTGGTGCTGATAATGCACTAGCACTGTAGATCATTTTCTTTACAGAGCACAAGCTTTAATTTTATGATGTACTGATAAAGATATAGATAATAGAAATAATGCTAAAGCTATTATAGCTGAAGGATACAAAAGCAGCAAGGTTTGCAAGGAATKATAATGTTCTTTATGGGAACTCCAGGGCAGTCTAAAAGAAAGAGGAATTTAGATTCAGTGAGCATGAGAAAGGTCGGCTGACCTTCCTATGAGACTAGTGTTAAGGCCACTCTTCTCTCCTTCAACAACAATTAAATGCTGGCTACCTTCTTCTGCTCCACAGGTACTAACCATTCTTTTCTCTCAAGTGGTCTGATTGATTACCATAATTACATTATGCTCAGAACAACCATACTGGTATTTAGTCTAGATTTCTTTTTCTTGTAATATTTGACAAAAAGATTCCAGATATGTTTGTGAATATGTATCCAGATGTGCATGCACTGTCAAAATCTATTAGCTAGAAGCTACTAGTGTAAGACATATGCTCATGTTTGCTTCACGTTTGCACATTCTCTGTCACTCTGCTTATGCATGTATGTATCTATCCATCTATTCTCCTGTCAAGATAATGCATAATAGCTTTCTACATCTATGTTCTTTCKAATGCTGTAGGTAAAAAAGGCTTCAATTCTTCACATTGTTTAGTCCAATTTTCTTCAGCCACAGAAACACTAGAAAAATTCTATTTGTTAATAAAAAATCATTTTATATATATTATATAATTATATATATATAACATATATACACTATGTAATTACATATAATTACATGTAATACACTATGTTTTACATATAAATATTTCATATACAGAATCACAGAATCACAGAATGCGCAAGGTTGGAAGGGACCTCAGAGGTCATCTAGTCCAAACCCCTTGCACATGCAGGATCACCTAGAACACGTGGCACAGGGCTGCATCCAAGCGGGTTTTGAAGATCTCCGAAGAAGGAGACTCCACAACCTCTCTGGGCAACCTGTTCCAGTGCTTTGTCACCCTCACAGTGAAGAAATGCTTCCTTAAGTTCCTGTGGAACTTCCGATGCTTCAGTTTGAAGCCATTTCCTCTAGTCCTATCCCTGYCCACCACTGAAAAGAGGCCGGCCCTCTCCTCCTCCCTTCCTCCCTTGAGGTATTTATACACGCTGATCAGGTGCCCCCTCAGTCTTCTCTTCTCCAAGCTGAACAGGCCCACCTCTCTCAGCCTTTGCTCATATGGCAGATGTTCCAGGCCTCTGATCATCCTGGTAGCCCTGTGCTGGACTCTCTCCAGCAGCTCCACATCCCTCTTGTACTGGGCAGCCCAGAACTGGATGCAGTACTCCAGATGTGGCCTCACCAGGGCTGAGTAGAGGGGGATGATCACTTCCCTCGACCTGCTGGAGACGCTCTTCTGTATGCACCCCAGGATCCCGTTGGCCTTCTTGGCCACCAGGGCACACTGCT
>NW_020454561.1:1370694-1381454 GCF_003342845.1 Nothoprocta perdicaria
GTTCTCCAGGACCTTCCGAAGATGATGGCGAGCGGCTCAGCTAGGACATCCGCCAGTTCTCGCAACACTCTGGGGTGCATCCCATCAGGGCCCATGGATTTGTGGGTGTCAAGTTTCCTTAGGTGCTCTCTGACCCACTCTTCCTCTACCCAGGGCAAGCCTTCCCCTCTCTGGCTCTCTTCGTGTGTCCCTAGGGCCTAGGATTCTAGAGGGCTGCCCCTGACAAACACCGAAGCAAAGGCAGCATTCAGTAGCTCTGCTTTGTCCRTGTTTTYYGTAACCAGGGTACCCACCCCATTCACTAGTGGATCCACGTTCTCCCTGACCTTCCTTTTGTTGTTGATATATTTGAAGAAGTTTTTCTTATTACTCCTAACATCCCATGCCAGATTTAATTCCAATTGTGCCTTAGCTTTCCTTGTAGCATTCCTGCATTCCCTGACAATGTATAWAGTTGTCAGTATATAGTATATAATATATATACTATATATTTTATTTTAAATATATGTACACACACACACATATATGTATTATATATATGACAAATCATTCTGTGGTAAAGTATGTCCTATCAATACACTGTAGGGGTTTTTTACAAAATATTGCCAAAGTGACACAGTAGGACACATGAGGAATCACTGTGGAGTCAATAAATAAGCTCTATAAACAATTGAACATTTAGATAAGTCATTTGAAAAACGTTTTTCTTTTGGTTTACTCTGACACTAAGTGTCATATAGCATATGCGTATTATGTTATGAGACAATCACACTTTTATGATAAGGCCATACTCTTGCCAAACTCCTCAGTTTCCCACTTGCAGAAGGAAATAACTTCTGTGGAATGACTTTTTGTCAGATGATAAAGCAAAGCAAAGCAAATACAGGAAAAAAAAATCATGCAAGGTTAGTACATTGTGATATGTAGAGAGCTAGTGACTTTCTACAATGGAAGGTCTGTAAATCCTAGAACATGTCTAAGAAAAGCCAGCAAGCAAGTTCTGCATTGAGCTGATGATCATCAATTTTGCTTAACTCATGGCACTTCTGATAGCGTTATTGCCCCAAGGTAATATACACAAAGGCTTCAGGAGATACTCTTTCCAAAAGGCRGTATGGACATGATTGTGTCAGGCCTTTTGCAATCGCTTCCATCAAAGCAGGCTTTACGTTCTCACATGTCTTCACGTGTATCAAAAACAAGTCATACACACTTGCAATTTCATATGATACAAATGCAGCCTTCAAGTTATTTTAGCTGCTTGGAAGAGAAAAAAATAAACAAAGACATATGAAATATGGAAGCTGTATGTTAAAACTCCAGAGAATCAAGAGCTTCAAAGTTTTCTATATGACCATCACCAGCCTCTGTTATTTGGCCTCAAGGCTATGTTATTTGGACTGTATCTGAGAGGCTTTTTAGTATGGTAGACAGATCCAGCTGGAGTATCTCTGAGACAGCTATCCTAAAGGTAGCATGTCAGTCAGACCAGACACAGAACAGACTGCTTAAAACACACATAATTAAAACAAACACTGGAGTGTTAGGTTCTTTTTTTTTTTTTTTTCTTTTTTTTTTTTTTCCCTTTCTTTTGGTTTCTTTTGGGTTGTTTTGATTTTGACTTAGAAGTGGGAAAATAAAACAGGTACTTCCCTACTCCTACCAAAGTTTCTTTATGGAATGGAAATGGCTAGAAATTCACTACATTACAACAAACAAACCCAAAACATGAATACACACACAAATAAGTAAGCAAAAACAGAAAGAGAAAATCCTGGAACTATTTCACTAGGAGGGATTTGAATGAAGCAGTTTTAAATAAAAACAAGAAGATCTGCTTTCAAATAAAAATAAATAAAACCATGAAAATAAGCAGTACAGCAAAACTTCTGTTTACCTTTTATATTTTTATATATATATATATATAATTAAATATAATTGTTGAAGAAAAAATTCAGAAAAGTATCTTTAACCTTGAATATATTCTGTCTATCCTTTCCTACAGTAAAGATAACATTCTTCCAATGTGTTTTTTGAATTAAAAAAATAGGCTTAGTTTTACATCCAAAGATTTCTATCAGGAAGAGTTACATGCCAGAATGAGATTTTTTAGGTTGACACAACTGTATCAATTTCTGCAGTCATTCATAAACTGTTTAAAATATGCATTTTTCAAGCACTTTACAGAAATGACTGATGAGTTATAAAAACCTACTAAAGAATGCATATTACAGGCTCTCCTTTAAAACAGGCTACTCAAATTGGGCTGTTAGAGTCCTCAGCTGCAAAGTCATGCATCTTTAGTTCAAGGTTTTAGCACAGGAGGTCTCCAGTTCAATCCTTGTGTCAGTTCAGCCTATGGCTGTGATGAAGACATATTTGTAAAAGTGTACAAAAAAGCACACAAAAATGTAGTCTGAAGTAAAAACAAATCAATCAATATTGTTTCAGAGAAAAAGGAGACTGTGATAAGTCATGAAGAATTAATATTAACTTACAACTGTGTGGAAACAAAACAGAGAAATCATGACTGGGGCCAGGACCCTGGGGCTGCATTGTTTATTTTCAGATCTGTTTTCCTTCCTGAGCCTATTGAAATATATTTATTTATTTTTTATTTAGGAATAAGTGTAAAAACCCATTTCCTTACAGGAGACACATTTTAGATGATTTTAGGGGAATGAAGCTGATATGTTATTACTTTCTGGTATCACATTGTAGGCAATGGTATTTTTATTCTTTCAAGTATTCCCCTACTCCTTGACTTAGAGTCTACACAGATTTCTGTGTAGTTACTTAATTTCTTTGAAAAAGTACACACATGTGGGTAGAGAAGTTTTGGAAGAGAGGAGCATTTATGTTTTATGTTTTGTGGCTCTTTGTGGATTTAATTCAGAAACAATTCTCTCCTTTTGGACYCTCCATCTTCTTCACTTTCTCTTTTTGACAAATATTATACTTGCCACAGTGCACTGATCAGCAGAATGCCTCTGCTACTGGGAGGTGCACAGTCTTCATTTGCTGCTCATGACCTTGAAGGTGTTTGGAGACTTTATAAGCCACCTGTTTGAAACCTAAGTCTTCCTTGAAGATTAGAGGGAAAATACACCATCATCATAGCTGAATGTTTTCTGGTCAAATGACTATCATTAAGATATATGAGGCAGAAGATGACAGGCCATCCAGGCTCTATTTTTCAACAGCAGAAGCTCATTACACCCATCTTAGAAGTGAGTCTAGGGATTCCTACGGAGAGTGTATTTATTTGTTTTTCAGTGAACTACTGTATATAAGAAACCCTAATACTTGATATTAAAGTAATGCTTCATAAGATCTGCTGTACTAGATAATAAATAACAGGCAAAATTCTGGTGCTCCTAAGAGGAAGGAGTTTATTAAGAGACCTATTTGCAGAGACGTTACAGATGCAGTAGGAACTGCAGGCTTGGGCATGCTGACTAACTGCTAGTCCTGCAGCCTTCCCTTTTGCTACTTGTTATCTGCTTGTTGTGTCATTCAGTTTGACTTGCCAGACAGAAGGATCTGCTTAGTTAACCACAGCTTACTGCTCTAAATTTAAGACCAGCATTTTAATAAGTTAAACTTTTCTAAAATTTAAAAGATGTTTTCAAGGAAAAGTTTCCAAGTGATATCTCTGCCTTAACCTCATTATTTTTTAATTATGAAAAAGTGTACTGTTTCACATACATTCAGAACCAGGCAGTAAAAATTTCTGGGAAGTATTTTATTTTCCCCATGCTTTGTGATATAAAGTTTGGTGAGAAGATGGATCGTTTTGAAGTTGAGAGTAAATTTACACTGCAGCCAGTTCTTTCTGAGGTAGTCACTTTAAGCTCTTTTTATATTTGTACCYTAGTATATACATATAGAATCACTGTTAGGTACATTTTATCTTTTAGATGTCTATTTTGATATGAAATGGATTATGCTCAGGAGGTGTATATTTTCCTCTACTATGTTTAAATGAAGTCTAGGATGATTAGCTCAGATATATATGTCCACAATATAGAGAAATATAATTTGTAAAAATCCTGTCATGGAAGTAAACATTTTGGTATCTTTTCATCTGCATATAACATGCTAAATGTAAAGATTTGCCTTGGAACAAGGATTGTCTTTCTTGAGCTTAAGGTGAGTGCTTGTGTCTGTGCTTTAATCTTGAAAGTTATAGATATTTATGTATCCAATTGCTATTATTAGCTTCAGTGTCTCTCACCTTTTTATGTTTGCTGCTGATTGTGGAAGAAGGTGGTAAGCATTCATTTACTAATTGTCTCTTATTAATAGACAATCCTATTAGGGAAGAAAAACATAAGCATTTCACTTCCTTAGTTTGTTCATTTTCATTTCCTGCTCATTAACACATTGCCCTTGTCACTCAAGGAAGACATATATTCAGAGTTCAAGACAGAAAACTCTAAGAGTTTGCTTGTTCTTGCACTGTGTAAATCTATTTATACTCCCATATGCACTTCTAGAGACTAAAAGTTTGGCAAGGATGAGAGAATATGCTTCCTGGAGGCTTACCCTAAGAAAGTAGAAAGTCTGTCTACTAGAKGTTCAGCCAGTAACATCACTCTTCTCATTTGAAACTGTGAGTCTAACACTTCCAAACAGTTTAGGGTTCACTGTCTACCCTCTTTATGCAGCAACAAATCTCATACATCCTCTTAGGAACTGCCTCTTAAAAATCTGGAAATCTATTATGCAGTCAGAGAAGTATGGAAATGAATGAGGAAGTTATGAGAGATCTTTGAAATAATTCTTTGAAAGTATTTCTTTGAAAGTTTTTTTTTTTTTAAATTGGAAGTTATTTTTTTTTTTAATCCTGGTTAAATAATAGCAAAAGGAAAAAAAAAGAGAGAGAAAGAGAGAGAAATAAAATCAAATTACAAGTAGCATAATGACTTGAGGCCTCCCTTTGAAAGGACTGTATTAGTGCATGGAACTATTGAGGTCACTGGTAAACAGTCATACAATAGCATTAATGTTACTAGAATTTCAGTTTGAAAAGGACTTCTGCACTCTAGGTGGCTTTGCCAGTCACTTTTTTTTTTTTTTTTTTTTTTTTTTTTTAAGAGTTTTATTGGAGATCATTTGATCATTTGAGGCTTACTGCAATTTGCAGTCATGTCAGTTTCTTTTTTCATGGCAGTCAGATTGCACTGCAACCTTTTAAAGCTGGATAAAAAGAAGAGCTTTCCTTACTTTTTGCATAAAATTTCCCTAATATTCCATTATTATGGAATACAGAACCATCATGTGACAGGAAAATCTCCTCTAACTGCATAGAGGACATTCACTTAGGGGAAGAGCTCAGGCATTTCACCAGGGAAATTTGTTGAGAGGAGGGAGACTGGTAGAGAGGGAAGGATCATTTTGTATGTCCAGATTTCTTTCTGTAGAAAGTAAATAAAATACAGAGAAGCAATGAGCATCTAAACTCTGAGACTGCCAGTCTCCAGAGCTGACGGTAACTTTCAGTTTTTAAAACTATGTTTTAGTTTGCAGAAAAATTAAATTTGAAAACAGAATTGCATCCAAGCATCTTCTTGAACTGTAAATGTAAAACATTCACTGTATAACATTGTTTATTCCACAAAAGACTGAAACTCCACTCCTTGTGCAAGCTTGCTTCAGAAAATTGAAGTCCAAAAAATTTAGCTTAGTATCTGGGAAGGACTATATTATAATAACCTTTTTCTAGCCAATGAATTTTTGAGTAATGTTATAGTTTCTCATTTCACTGGAGTTTCAGTGGCAAGTTGATAAAGTTACAAGTGGTAACAAGAAGGATACTTACAGGGGATTTTTCTTTTTTTTTGTGTATGTTAAACAGGGGACGTATACACTGGCATTTAAGAGATTTTAATGTAAATTCAGACAAGTTGTGGATTCCTCAGAGAGGAAAGTCGCTAATCAGGTAAAGAGGTTGATTTAATCCTACAGTGTAAATCAAGAAAGTGAAGTGAAGAAATTCACACAAAATATATTCATGGAGACTCTCAGATGCCACATACTCCCTGTGCATTTGCATCAACATAATTGGAACTGGGACTTATTTAGCATTACTCAAGTACTTTTAATGGAGCTGATTATTATTTCAGTCTAAGATTTGTTCAGCACAGTGGGAAGATGCTAAGACCTTTTCAGATCTCTCATAATATTTTAATGCAATATTTATCAGAATCCACAGGGAAGATAAAAAAGTTTTCTCATGAGTTTGTTTACTACTGTTTTTCTCACATTCTCTCAGGAATATAATATTAATGATCATTTATTCAACAATCCTTTTCTATTTAACAGAGATTGGTTATAGGATTTTTTTTGTTCTATTATGAGAAACTGTCAAGGATCGATAAAAATCTGTAATTCGGAAACTCTCTGACTGGTACATTCCTAACATGCAGGTTCAGACCATGGTTAGTGGAATAATAAGGAAACGGAAAACAACAACAAAAACTCTCTTATTGTTACTGGAACACATGAATGATTCACAGAAATCTAGAAATTTAAGGGATTCTAGTTTCTAGTGCACACAATTTTTTTTCATGTTCCTTGCCCTAACTATAATGGCATAGAACAGAGCAGATAGATAAATGTTCTTTGATCAATATTTGACCAGAAACCCATATGGAAAGTTCAGCAGATTATGCTCCTCCCTCCATCTTGAAACTGTAGAGGAGACTTTCAGTGTTTTGTGTCAGTGAGGTCTTTTGCCTGATTTTAGGGCTATAACATTTAATAATGTGAATGTTAACAAAGAACCTTAAAGTGATGCATTTTTTGAGGTGCCAAGTGGTTTTAAGACCATCTGAACACACTGGAAACAGAAGGGCGTCAGCACACTTTTAGATTATAGCTTGAGATAAAACTCTTCCGAACTTCACTTTCTCATATGGTTAGAAAGCTGGTAAATAAAATGCAATGAAGTGAATTTAATCTAATAAAAGCTATGCATAGCAATTAGAAATGTTGCATAATGAAAATAATGAGATTCTCATGGAAATGGATTGAGAAATGCATCTCATTTGAATTATCCACATGTACAAAGTATCCGCATTAACAAAGCAGCAAGCACAGCATAAATGCCACCAGCAGCTGAATGAGGTACAAATGCCCTTTTCTAACTCCTGAGCCCAGTCCAACCTTTTCCTCTGCACTGGTTGGAAAAAAAAAAAAAAATCTGCATCAATCTAGCAGCAATTACATATCATATCTTCAGAGGAAATCAGACTAATGTAACCTTTCAAGAAAAGAATATCTTTTTTTATATCCAGAAGAACACTCCTTATATTGTTATTAAAACACCAGTGTTAAAATTTTGCATTCATTGTCATCTGTGCATGCACGATGACTCTTGATTAACCAAATACAATTATGTTTCTCTAGCAAACAGTTTGGGAAGCCTTTACTTCATTGTGCTGTTTTTTTTGTGCAGTTTGGGAATTTTGGTTTTCTTTTTTATTTTCCAGGTAATTACACTGCACCATGGGTGAAGATACCTACTGTTTCTTTTGAAATTAAAATAATTTATTTATTAAATAACACATTAAATATCTTTATAAGACTTTGTTCATTATTATTTGCAATGTCTAATAGAGAAGTGTTCAGACTAMCTAAGTGTTGTATGCAGCTCATCAGGACAACTTAATTCATTGTATCAGTGCTATTCTATATTTGGTCACCAATCCACACTTTTGGGTTCTGCGTTCCAAGTTACAACCAGTGCAGATTTGATCACAGGATGACAGAGGAAATCCTCCTTATCCCATGGTGGGTCATCTCCTTTCTCAGGAACATCTAAGATTTTTACTGTTCTGGTTCAGGGACTATTCAGCTCAAAAACTGTGTAGAATAAATTAATTAAAAAAAACCCCAAMAAGTATATTTTTACAATACTTAGTTTTGTGGTGGAGTAAGGGAGTAGTGCTCATCCTCATCTTGTTTATAAATACATGGAAGGTGGAACGACAAAGGCCTGTAATTTGTTCTTTATTCTCCATACATTGCACAAAGTCCAGCTTTCCCAGATTATTTTGTACTAAAAAAAAAAAAAAAAAAAAAAAAAAACAGGATGACAATGTCCATAAATTCCTCATGATTCTCATTTTTTTTCTGTGTCTCATGATATTTAGCTTGGTGCTAGGCTTTTCTTTTTCAATAATCAGACACAAAAAAACTCTACTGAGAAGGCTGCATCACAATATGTACATCTCTTCAGATATGAATTGCAGCACTTCATCTTCTTAGTTTCTCTCAAGAGATAGCTTGATGGTGGAGAGATTGAAGGAGTGGGACTTGAAAGGATATTTTGAGTATTAGTTTATTGCAGAGGTTATGACCATGGCCTTTTCAGAATAAAATGGGAAGAGTTTCCATTGTCTTTGAGCTCTGGAGATTCCAACTGACAAACACGAACCCTTTTAAGGTCAAATTAAAACCTGCTTCTTGACATGATCACAATGTATCTATAGGAGTATTTTCTCTAAAAGTGTACCATCTTCTGATCTTCCACTTATAGTTTTTTTTTATTTCAATAAAGTTTTGTATTATTGCTCAAAAAGAAAAGTTCAAAATAAATAAAAAATAAAGTTCAGAAACACAAAGGGAAAAGTTATATTGATTTTTCTTTTTTGATCTTACATTTGGTTATTTTAAGTGAATCAATAGTYATTTTTGTTGTAAATTATGATTTTGAATGCTTGCAATAATTGGAACTTCCTTTCTAGACATACTCTAATTCTGGAGTTKTTTAGTCTTCTCTTTGTGAATTCTTTCCTAGACTATGTCTTTGCTTTTCTTACTTTCTTCAATAGTCTACAATTAAAAATATATTACTGAAACTGTACTCACTCCATTACAGTGACATATTTTATTGTGGAGTTGTTTTTTTTTTACCTATAGCTTTCCTCTTCTTTATTCTTTTTTTCAGTGTACTGTATTGTAATCAATCAATACTGCTGTCTTTCTCCATCCTGCACCATCACTCTAAGCCATTTTGCCTTCAGTGTCACAAGCCAGCTGTATAAAACATAATTTGTCTTATCTCTCTGTTACCAAAGAGCATTCCCAGTCTGCTCCTGCAAAAAGATTCCCCATGTCAGGGCTTTTTGTTTTGCAGTCTTTCTCTTTTCCCTCTCCAGAAAGCCTTACTATATTCAAGCACTATTTTTCTGTGGGAAATTTATCTGAACAGGAAGAATTGGTCAATAATTTGTGACATTYTTGTATTTCACAGTGTTTTAAACTAAGGATAACTTTTTTTTTTTGTGATCTTCATTCTTGTAAGAAGGAATTTAGTCTCTTATATTTCTCTATAGATTATCTGTGTCAGTTTCCTGAAAGCACATAATTTCTCTAAAATTCAAAGCTCAACATTTTTTTCTTTAAACATGAAATAATATGCATTTATGTGTAAGATTTTAAATAAATTGATATTCCTGTTTCAAGCTTAAAGTAAACCTCTTTGATTGTTACAAGACAAAAATGCTAATAAGGTGTAACAGAAGTACTAACAGACACTTAGAGATAATGATCCATTTTCCTCTCTTTATTAAAACTTTTCTGTTCATAGGCCCATTTTAAAGGTATTTTAATTTTACAGAAAGTATGCGCTTTCTCTGCATGGATTAAAAGAAGATACAAAAGAGGAAAATATTGTAAGTGGAGTCATATGTGTGAAGATCAATAGTAGATAAATACATAAATACAACTCCTAGTTTGCAAAATAGCTGAGTATTGGACTGTAATTTGGAACCTGACAGGCACATTGAAAATGGTTTCTAAAGCAGCAGGACTCCTGTAATGGGTATTTGAGAATACTCCTCCTGTCTTTATCCTTTGTGTCTCTGGGGTGACTGGAAGTCACTGGCTTGATGCGGCTTGAGCCAGGTCACTGGCTTAGACTGACTTGGTAAGTCTAAGCACAGGGGAAGGTAAATGTAATTGCCTGTTAAATTATCAGTATCAACCACCCATATGGACATGGAATAGGCATTTGCAATTCTAGAATGCATTAGGAAAAGTATTTCTAGATTATAAATGTAATGCCATGTTACAAAACCTACAGTATTTTTATCTGTAATACTTTGCATGCGTTTGATCAAAAAATGTTGTAATGAATTCAGTCTAGAACACATGTAGAAGAGGGTTGTTATCGAGAACAGAAGAAAAAAATAAGAGAAGGAAAAGCTTAAAAAAGCCTAACTGAGGAGAATAAGAGATCTTGACAAAATAGCATAGTATAGTATAGCATAGTATAGTATAGTATAAAACTGATTTCTGAAAGTATATCATGGAGGTAAACAGCAGATAAAAGTGACAGCCCCAGCAACTAAGCTAAAGAACAAATTTAACAATTAAATTGAATATAAGATGGCAATAATTGAACAAAGATAAAAAATTACTGAATCACTGAGACACTAGAACATGTTCTAATAAAAATATTAGAGAAAAAAATTAGAAAAGGTAAAAAATTAAAATTAATGTTTTTATGTCATCACCTGTGCTGACAAGGTATTCAGATAGCTCTGGATTCCTTCTCCTTCCATGTCTAGCCCATATTGTATGAGATTCTCTTATTCTTTCTATATCCTGCTGTGCTGTACCAAAGATTGTCACAAGCCACTTGTCACCTATATGGACCATCATCATGCACTTATGGGCACTAGATCTTAAAAGGTTAAAAATCAAGAAGATAAAATTAGGCCTCAATGGCCTAGTTTTCCTTTCTTTTT
>NW_020454561.1:1381499-1429007 GCF_003342845.1 Nothoprocta perdicaria
AAAAAAAGCTAAATATGTAAAACAACAGCAATAATAGTAGTAATGTAGTAATAATAATAATAATATAAAATTAGGGCGTACATAGAATCTACCTGAGATGGGAATTCTACAGTAATATATTTGTTTAAATAAGTACAATTATTTAATAATCTTCTGCTCTTTTCTTTCTGTTCCTTGCAGAAACTACCACAATTTTCAGAAATAAATATAACCATGTTTACATCTTAAGGAAAAACAAATAAAAAAGCACACGAGTCATTTATTCACTGAAGCTTACTTGCCTTTGTAGTTCATGTGGACAGAATATATGCAAATYTATTTGCTGTCAAAGACATTTTTGAATTTGAAATCATAATGCTATTTAGGTCTTTAGTTCTGGCTATGTCAATAAGTGAAAATAATCACTCAGTTACAATTTTATCAAACATTAGTTTCATTTTTAAAAAGGGTTACTGAATTTTGTAGCAGTAAAAAAAGCAAATGAACAAAAACTCAGTGTAACATGTGTAGCACTTTTCATTCATAGATCTGAAAGGAAGGAGATTGTTGTTATCTTTCTTTTACAGATAAGATGTGGCATGGAGAAGTAAAATAATTTACAAAAGGTCACACTACAGACCAGTGGAGATGTAACCTTGGATTTCTGACTGCTGTTAACACAAATAAAAATTAGTTTGATAATACAAGTTAATTTGGAGTACACAGAAGGTTGGTTAATAATGCCAGCGTCATAAAATCAGTCAAGCATTTCTGGAAATCATTGCTAGTGGGTTTGCAGGATAATATTTCGGACCATTGTCATAAATATTAGCTTTTCATTTTGTAAGAAAGATGGGACGCTAGTGTTCTTTTCCCATTTAATCTTTAACAGATGACAGATTTTCAAATGAATTAAAAATAGATAGAAAATAATGATAATATTTTAAACACAATTTATAAGATGAATGTGATTAGCATCTAAGGACCAAAAATTAATTCCAAAGTCAAACTCTTTGAACACTTGCTTTGATATTTTATGGTAAAATATTGGTTAATTTTCTAACTTAACTAAGCATTTACCTATCTTTATGCAAAAGAATATGTTCAAAAACTGTTTTCTGTTTATTTCCTATTTATTCTCTTATGATTATGTTTCTCTTTAAATACTATACCGAACTAAAGCATCAGTAGACTTAGACCTAACTGATCTGATTGTGAAGGAAGGGATATGAGACAGAATTTGCCAGGTGGATATCTTGCTGCAAATTATTTGCTTAGCCAATGAACTGTTTGTAGTTGATATGGAAACATTCAAAAAAATATATATATGAATTTTGAAAATAAAAACAAAGAAAATTTTTCTATTTCTAAACATGAAAGATACTGAAAGTACCCACACATCCTTATAATTCACTATAGAATTACTAGATTAATAAAGTTTCTTATCAATATCAAGTCATTTGATGGGGGAAAAGAAAATGGGGAGAGCTGTAGAACTAAAAAAATCCTTCTATTTTAACTATTGTGGTTCTACACCCAAATACTTGGATCCTCTGAATTTTAAATGAATTTTGCAAGCCCTACATTATGCTGCTTAAAATCTTAGCAAGATTAACTAGTAAATCTCTTTTCAGATATCCTATCTTCCATGTGAATACTGGTCTTTTGAATTTTCATTGAAATTCAAATTTGAAAACAAATGCCAGAGATATGTCTTATCTCTTTGCAGTACTTAGCCATTCTTTTTACCCACTTGTTTTCAAAAAGATTCTAAAGATAGATGGTGAAATATTACATAGCTATGTAGTCTTTCAGTGAAGCTCTTGTAATGTAAATTTGATCTCAGATTTATCCTGGATCGACATAATGAAAGCTAGAGGTTCTGTGCAAGAGAATAATGAAAAGTAAAGAAAGTGAATATAATCCAGATACGTCTTACATAATGTTATTGTACCAAGGCAAATGTCTTACCATGATATGAATTTAAAACCTCAAATCAAGTGAAGGTCATTTCAAAGTTTTAGGAATATCCGACTATACTGCATCCTCTAAGGATAATCTGTTGAAACAGAGTTCTGCAGTTTCTTCTTTTATTCAATCATACTGTTAGTTTCAGTTAGATACTACAAGGAATATTCCCTAATATAATTTTTGATTATCAGTAACTGATTTGTAATTTTTGAGCAAAGATGAAGACTATGAAAAATGTCTTCTAGATTTATTCAGGATGAAACTATATCATATCAATCTGCATTATGTTTACATACTCTCTTTTCTTTCATTGTACTTAAAAAAATGTAAAAAATATACTATTAATATTTTTCCATACATTTCTATTCTCTGTATACATCTGCAGGAATATGTGGGTGTTTTATTAAAAGATTACTTTGCTTTTTATTAAARAAAAAAGACAGCATTCATATAAATGTAGACAGCAATATATAGTCTACATCTAAACCATTTATATACTATTTTTTTGAAAAGATGCTCAAAATTGGATGATATTTATTATCATTATTCATTATTATTTTTATTACTCCTATTTCACAGTGCAAAAGATATCTTTCATAAAATTATGAAATACCTTTCAGTAGAAATTACGTGAAACTGATTCAGGTAGTACTTGCACAAGTCAGATTCGGTTAGAGTAGAAATCCTACATATTTTATTAATAAACATTGTCAGAGGAGCAAGTTTTATTGTGGATTAACCTCAGGCAAGTTTGAAATATAAGACAATTGCTTGAAATGCAAGGCACAGTTTGCAAAGATATGTCAGATATATTGGACTACTGCTACACTCTTCACTATCAGCCAATACAATGCAACCCAATAGAAAGGAAGTTTAGTACTGAAAGAGCTTGCGAGACAAGGCTATGCTGATAGCCTTGATATATGATGATATTGGTTGGCACAAGTCAGGTGCTTATACTATGCTTTGAAATGTAAGCATTGTAGAATTTGAATGTCAAATTAAGAAACAAAAAGTGGCAATAGTAATGGATRGAGATAAAGACAAAAAATAACCCAAATAGTTTTGCCTGAAAACTATATATTTYGATAATAAATGTTATTATATATAAAAAAAACTATATATCTTACTATCAAAATAGGATTTTTTTTTTCATTTTGGAAGTATATTTCTCTAAATTCTATTTTTTTGTTATTCCCAAAGAACATATTCTTTTTTTTATACTATATAATTTTTACATTTTTAGATAAGATAATATATAGAAATGAATAATAAAATAATTCAACATCTCAAAATCCTATCTTTCACTCAGACAGATGACTTGTGCTTGATTTATTTAGTCCATTTCAACTCCATTTGAAATAAAACATATTTCAGATTTTTGAAATATTCAGAGAACAAAAAGTGAACAAATAAACAATCTCTTCTCCCTTGATTTTGCATAGACAATCCTGACGCAGAATCTGTCCATCACTTGCCACCTGAGAAAGGTTATTATTGGGTTTTATATAAGCCTTCTGGTAATAGACTGGCTTTTGGTATTGATTGTCCAGTGTGTCTCCTTTGATGGAAGGGAGGCTAAACTTGTTCTTAAAAGGGACAGCTATCCCAAAAGAGACAAGAAACTGTAAATGCCTAAACTCTTGAAAATAATATGACCTATGCAGACATATTGTTAAGAAGACAGATATTTGTCTTGTGAAACATTTCAGCTTTTTAGGCTAAAACAAAGTATATGAGCATGTATCTGAGATTTTATAGAAATTCAGAAAAAAAAAATCCATATGCTTTCTAAGAAGAGACACTTTATTACAGCAAAGAAAAATGTGTTGATCTAAGCTGGAGTGATTAGACCATTTGTCAAATACTGTTACTGTTTGTGATAACATTTACAGGTCACATACACAAGTTTTCAGCTCCCCTTGGAATCAGGGCTGTAAAATGGAACTTATCCACCTGAATTCAGGAGATGGATTGTCACGATTAACGCTGGCAAATTCTCTTCAATTTTCCTAATCCTTTTCCCCATGCTCCACCTTGAAAAATGCAATATTGATTCCAAACTGATTAAAAGAAGAAGAAAAAAAAAAGTAATACATGCACTCTTCTTCTAAGTCTTTTTTTTTTTTTTTTTTTTTTTTTTTTAAATAAAACTTATGTCTCAAAAGGGGCTTGCCACTTTTCCATGTTGCAGTTAGACAGCAGAATGGTACATCTTGAAAAGCTTAATGATTTCCCAACTGCACTTTTCACTTTGTAAATGTTCTTGAAAAACCTCAACCTTGTATTCCTGTATATTAGGATGAAGTATTTCTGTTGTTTCTTTCTTTTGGTGTGTGTGTGTGTGTGTGTGTATGTGTGTGTGTGTGTGTGTGTGTGTTGAGAATCAGCTAATATTGATAGCAAATGGTAATATTGTATGTCATTCCCTCCATGAGTTAAGGGTTACTCTTTGTGCAGTCCTCACCATCCACCTCATGTGCAGGATGTCTTGAACATCCAGGAAGATAAGCAAGGGGCTCAGTGAAGCTGATTGTACTTCACATGTTTTATTGGTTAATATGAGATTTCGTCATATTCTGTTTCTCTCTCACCAACCATGCTCTTTGAGTCCAGAGGAAGATGAGTGTATGTACCAGAAGCAGGGAACATTATGCAAAGTACTAAAATAGCTGCACCACAACCACTTCAGGCCTCTATGTCCACTGAGCACGAAGAATTAGACAGTCATGGCAGCAAATACTGTGTTTAATTTCTTGTCATTGCAATACCAAGTGTCACAAAATCTGAAATTCATCGTTGGATCTGGACCATGACCTTTAGAAAATCAAATGTTCTTACAATCTCGTCAGAGCCAGGCAATGCCAGTGCACCGCCACTGAATGTGTGAGTGTGAGCTCACTGTTGAAAACAGAGTTGCCTGCAATTCGGGATATATCCTGACCTCTAGTTCTGAAGTGACAGGCCTCATTCTGAGTTCCAAAACGTTCCAGTGAGTCTGCCAGATTGATTACCTCGTTACTTTTAACAACAGACAAATTCACTACTTTGGAACAATCAAAAATAGTTCTTTTGTGTAATGCATTAGAGTAGGAAAATACCAGATATTTTACAAGCAGAGAATAAAAAGAACTCATAAATACCCACCTAAGAAATGTGATTTGTTTTAAGACAAAACAAAAGAAAGTGTTCTCATAACCTTTATGAGAAACTTCAATCTTCTCACCAGGATTGAAAATTCATTATAGTATAATGAAACTAATGCAGACTCATGAAACAATAGTATGCATTACAGAAACCAAAATATTGAAGTGTTTATGCTTTCTAAAACTGATTTTTGCTCTTCAATTCAATGTTAATCTCAAAAAAAAAAAAAGTATATATACACCTAATATTTGGCATTTGCATTCCTTATTATTTTAGACTGAAGGTTGCATCCATAGCCAGATTTGACCTTGGGAATTTTGCCCTATCTGTCTGCTGACTGTAAAGAGAGTAAACATTAACATTTACAGTTTTAGACAACAGACAATACATGAGTATAAAATCTGTAAGGCATTGAGGCTTTGGAGGCTTAGAGCAATCAGTCCATAGTTATTTGGGGCTAGGTTCATCCTACGTAGCCATAGACATTACATTGTGAGCATCTGTATACACAGACATTCTTTTTTCCCTCGTATTCAAATGAGAGTAATTTTGTTTTTTTGGAGGTACAACTCAACCCATATATTATAGATATTTACTTTAGAATTATATGTATTATACTCTGGAGTTGCCTATTTTTCTCCAGTGATTGTAAAGGTAGCCTAGGGTGATTGCCTCAGATGTCAATGTTTATGTATGATCTATGAATTTCAAACATAGCAATTTTTTTATCTAGGCAAATGTAATGATTTATTTGAGGAAATCTTTTTTCCTTTTTTTTTTTTTTTTTCCTTTTATCTTTTCCCTGTTGACCTCCAAAGAAAAAGCTGATTAAATGATTAAATGAGTGTTGTTAACTCTTATTGCACACTGGCTTACAATACTACTTTCAATACTGCTGTGAGATTTCCTGACATCTGAAATACCAGTGCCTAGCAATCCTAGAGATTTAGCTATGGCATGTGCACAGAGCAAACCTTTATCAATTTTACAATCTTCGACAAATCTTAACCACACTATACAGACATGGTAATCATTCTGTCTATTCACAGTGAAATCAATGCATCTGGGACATGCTAGAGTTATTGTATTTACACAACTGAATTGCCGATGCACAGTACATCCCTCTGCAGTAACAAGTCTCTACAGCTTTTGCAATGATGTTAGTTTGGGTTTCTTGAAATGGGACTTGGTCTTTCATAGACAAAAGCCAACGCCTTGTCTTTGTCTTTTGAAATTGCATTTTATTCTGTGCTTTACTCCAGATGTTAACACACCCACACATACACACTTTTCTTCCAAGCTTTTCCCAGTATGAGTCAGGATATGACGATGACATAGATAAGAACCAGTCTGCAATGAAAAAAAAAAATCGTTGCAGCAAGCAGAATTTATGCTTTAATCAGCATCTCCTTCATCTGCTGTGATTCACACATTTCGTTTCTGCTAAGTGCAAAGCAGTTTCACTGAAAAAGAAAATGACTGTTTTTCACTAGCTGAAAAAAAAAAGTGAGGAAGTATTGCTGGAAAGTGTCCCTTTCTTTCCCTCACTATTTCATGACTCTGGGAGAAAAAAAAAAAAAAAAAAAAAAAAAGAAAAAGAAAAAAGAAGGAAAAAAACAAAGCAAACAAAAAGATTAAACAAAAGACTAAAAGAAATGCATCAAATCTTTCCTTCTTTTCTTTAGATAATAATTCTTTGTAGACCTCATTCTAGTTCCTAGACTCCCTGTGAACTGCAGTGATGTACTATCTTAAAATGTGTTCAAAGGAGTTAATAGGAAATAAAGTTTTCTGTTTGATATAAAAATTAAAGCAAGAACAGAAGACTTAGATAATCTATGCTTTGCTTATCCACATATACAGTTAGTTTAAAGATTAATAAAAATCAAATGAGATGAGGTATGTTGGTTTGTTTACACAGAGATTTTTTTTTCAGGCTATGCAAAACAAGCAGAATTTGCAAGTGATACAAATTCACCAACCCTGAACAAGAATAAGGACCCATATAAGATCATTTCTTAATAATGATGCCATTATTCACAAATATAAAACAAGGTTAGAACAGCTTTGACTTTCTATTTTCTCCCATATACATACAAGTGAAGTATTTTTTATAACTAATAGTATCCCAATAATACTAGTCAATAATACCAGTCCTTTCAGTCCATCTTGCTTCAGCAGATCTTTGTCCATTGTAGGCAAATGTAAGTAAAATTTCTAAAGAAAAATAATCTATATCACTTCAATAATAGTGAAAACTATGTCTTTTTTAACAATCTGAATAATACTTTGTAAAATTCTACTAGAAGTTATGCTTTTTCAGAGATATTCAGGAAGGTTGTCAGTGTGATGGATTAGTATGTGGAAGATAATGAGGCTTTCTGCAATGCTATTTTGAGTGGAAAAGCCCAGGCTTATTAACCCAGAGTTGTAGGTGGGCTCTTGCTTTCTATTAGAGTGTCTCACTTGAGGGAAGGAGGGGGAAGAGGAGGAGTCAATGAGGCTTAATAGCTATAAATTCAAAAGGATGACAAGATAGTAAAATAATAATAGTACCTAATTGCTACAGTTAATAATAATGACACTAATAATAACTCATATGTGTCTTAAAATGAAGAAGCTGCATGTGGCATGAAACTTTTCTTTATAATCATTGGCTAGGTAGGTTTAAGACAGGTATTGAGTCAAATCTTGTTTGATCTTTCGTAATTTCCATCCGGAGAATTATGCATTCAAGAGAACTATATAGGAACTGGAATTAAGATTTGAAAGGAATTTTGAAGTAAGATTAGGCACAAATAAAACCTTTATTTCTCAATTCTAACCGTAGAATAATAGTCCTTTGCTATGTCAAGATTTGACAAGCAAATTCCCTGTTAATAAGAAAATATTACGGAGTAGTAGAAAACTTAGTTAATCTATATTTTAAGAAAATAGGCCAAAGCTGAGATATTATCCAACTGGAATATGCTGAGTTCAAAGAAAAAGAAAAGAAATAGGATGCTATCTTTCCCTTACATAAGGTACTCCTTCAAAGTTAGACTTCAGAGTAAGCAGCCAAAAATACTTTTCCCAAATAATGGATTTAAGTTTTCATGTATATTTTCATTCCTAGGAACATGGYGGACAGCATACTGTGGCAGCTCACTGGTGTCTCACTAATCTGCTTGAGGAATTTAGCAATACTGATGCATCAGAGAAGGGTGGTATACCATGCTTTACCGAAGAAATTGTATTTGGTTGAGGGCAGATTGATATATAAGAAGTAAAGGGGAAAAGTCATTTTAATTCTTTTCAGACTCTTGGTTGAAACCTGGAAGCAAGACGCTTGATATTAGCACTGGCAAAATGAAAAGCATCTCAAAGAAATTCTGATAAGCACCTAAAAGTCCTCCTGCCTCACCTGCATTTTATCTAAACAGTAGTGCTTCAAACAAATCAGTTGGAAATGCTAGGACCTTTTTAGCTTTCTAGAGCAACTGCATTTATGTGAAGGTCACAAACACATTTTTAAACTAACTTTATTAACCGCAAGTATTGCCAAAGTACAGAAATATCAAGCAGCTTCTCTCTCCATTTATTTCTGTATTGAATTAGCCCACAGGGGCACAAGAAAAACTTATGACACAGTTTTCTGTCCAATTTACTTTTAATCGGAACCTAGAAGAGGAGAGATAAGCTATGATTTTATTTTCTTGCTGAACAGRGAAGATACCTTTCGAAGCCCAAAGCATTACCTGGAAAGGGTGGAAAAACACCCTCCAAATCACAGCTGCAGGGTGAAAGGTTCTCTCAGCACACGGGCTCTGGCAGATATATAAGAAGTTCTTTTCCTTGGAGGCATAGAAGGACATGGGATGTGAAATGCTGTAGAAATTGAGTATACCATATGATTCAGAGACTAATTCGGGAAATGTACTGTAGTGTAAACTGCCCTTCACAGCAGTTTATGTTTGGTGGTCTTAAAATTAACTAGCCCCTCCATTCTGCGGCTGYATTTGCTGGCTCGTGCCTGTTAGAACAGAATATCACATTTATATGTGCAAGGTCAACAGAGCTCTTATCATGCAGTTAGTTTGTGAAAAATTTGTAAAACAAAACAAAAATATAACAAAAAATAATCCTAAAAAACATTTAGGGTCAATTCCAGTCAATTCCATACAATCCAAGAGACCAGAGGGAGAGGGGACAGTGAGAGGGGAAAGCTGGAAATATAAAAAAATATTGCTTTGTCATGCTCTGGGAAAAACATGCTTACATTTGCATCTGGCTGCTGACTCTGAGTGATACTAAAACACAATTTAAAAGACAAATTAAGGATAAGGGCATAGATATATGGATGCATTGCTAGGTAAAGCCCCCACGTTTAGAAAACTGATGACATTTCTTAAAGTCAGAAAAAGAGGCTTATGGATTTCTATATTTCTGTGACTCTCTCTGTCTTCTGAAATGTTTCCTCATACTACAGTACACACCTAAATATGGTTGTGGAATGTATTTCAGAGTCTTTTCTTCCATTTAAAATCAGCATTGTACCAAATGACAATTTTTAAGAATAACTGAATTTATTCATTTTAGGAAGTCACAGATAGTTAAACTATTAGAAAAACAGAAATAACTTTATATGGAATATCATTTCCATTTAATACTAGTAAACAGAAATTTAAAAAGAAGTCTTTAAAATGAAAAAAAAATTACAAATTTTCTTTGGTAGCTTTTGAATAACTCCAGAGAGAGATTGCACTGACCTTAACTTCTCCATTCTGAGACAAATCTTTCAGTGGACTTCACTTACTGAAAGAAACGAGCTCCATTTTACCCTCAATAGTATTTGATCTTAGAACTTTTCTAAAGGACTATTCATTTTACATTCTCTAAGAAGTACACTTATAACTGAATACTGTTTTTTAGAGTAATTCTTTATTACTTGCAAACCCAAAGCAGCTTACTAGCACTAACTAATTAAAAGCTCACGATTCTCTCACAGGAGGTAAGTATTAGTATTCTAATTTTACAGATGCGGAGAGTGGAGCATAAAAAGGCTTTATTTTGCCCAGGGCCACTCATGGAATCAGTCATAGAATCAGAAAAATACTCAGAAGTTTTGGGTTTCTGACCCCCATGCTTTTGTTCGTTCTAATAATGTCAAGATGGATGAAAGAAAAAAAAAAAAATTGCTTGAATGAAAATTATGAATTTCTTTGTCTCTACTACTGATAGGGGTAATTCTTATTTACTAGAGTGTTCATAGAAGGTTGTAGTTTATATAACGTGCATGTATTTATTCACCCAGATTTTTAGGCTGAAATTTATCATCTTATTTTCGTTTTTGTAGCTTTATTGCTCTGTCCTCTCAATATGAAGCACAAACAAGAATATGCTTTTTGTTTTCTTTCTTCTTTTGTTTCCCTGTCTGTATCTTAAGAAAAAGGAGCACAACATACCCAAAGACGTGGGCTTTCACCCTGTGTCAGGGAGCACCCAGCCTCGCAGAGATCCCAGGTTCCACAAATAAGGATGCACAATAACCTGTGCAGGGACCAAGCCAAGGTTGAAACAAATATTATTACCTGGTTGCAGCTAATTCTTCAATGGAGAGGAAAAGGTCAGCTTATACTAATGGAAGGCATTAGACCAAACGAAGATGAAAGACTCTGAACCGTATGTTATCGGTAGCCCACTCAGTTCTGCCACAATCATTATCCTTCCCTGTGAGATTTATACCTCCCTGCAACCACAAAGCTCCTCACAGAAAGTGTGTCAGGGAAAAGAAGCAAGACAAAATTCGGAGAGCAGTGCACATCTATCTAGGGTTTGCCACGATTCCCACTTGAAAATAAGGAAAACTGACAGATCGTGAGAAAAAAAATAAACAGGCCTATATCTGCCGCAGACATTTTGGAAAGGAAAAATACTGGAGAGCCAGAGAGAGAGTCTGGTCTGTCACAGACTTCTCAGCTCAATTCTACAGGCTGGATGTAGCCGAGTGCCTTGGAAAAAGCTCTGAGAAACATCTGAACCTTTTTAATATGTTAATAATTCACATGTCCAAGCCKCAACACTTATATCCAGATTCTAACCGGCAAGATGTGCACTGCTTTTGTCTGACCAAACTTGTTGAAGCATAAGCATCACTTTCCTTCACCCCAGCAGAAACCATTCCTTATTCAGGAAAATGAAAAGGGAAAATGTGCAGCATCTCTCTGCTGTTATCTCCTGCCTGAAGATGGCATTGTTGGTCTTTCACAGTTTTTCACATCGTCCAAGTAACCTGGTAAGAACACACACAGCCACATGCTCACATTCATAAAGCTGGGCAAAGGTATTAATACATAGATTAAAATAAAGATCTACAAAAACAATGATAATGGCTGAAAAAAAAAAAGAAAAGAAAAAAAAAAAAGAAAATCAGATTGTATGCTAGTTAATTAAAATTTACAAGAAGGAAGATCTTAAGGTCACATGAGAGATTACTTTCTGAGACAACTTTTCCAGAATATTTCACTGAGGGAGGAGGTTAACACCCAATTTATTCATAGTCAAATAATTGTATTTAATCTATTGATGACACAAGCTAATGAAGGACAGGGTGACACAGTGATTTGATGAACTGATAAATCAAGTAAATGAACAAGGCTCAGATTTAAAGGCATATAGGGATTTATGGTGCTGGTTTGTATAGTGGCAATCAGACAGTTCCCTCTACATCACCAGTAAARCATCTAAGTCTTAGCCTTGGTTAAACAACTCTTAAAAGTCATGCTGAGGGACATGCTGGATCTCACAAAACAGTTTAAAAGTATGTTATTGTTATAGTTTTGACAATAAAGGTGCTTTTATTCTAATACCCATAACTAAATGAACCTTCACTACTGCTTTATCTCCCTTAAGCAAATAATGTTAAGGGAATATGCTATTAGTGTTAAAAATGCTGTCTTGATCTGACTATTCTCTATGTCATGCCTCGATCATGTACATCTATACAAAGTGTTCATGAACTGCTAACAAATTAGAACTGAGTTTGCTGTTCTACATGACTGACAAAAAGATGTCCTGAAAAATACCTCTTCTGCCTTTCAAGCTATCAAATTAATGTCTGCTTTTTTCCTTTTTTTTTTTTTTTTTTAATATTCTCAAGTTTAATTATAGGTGTTTTACTTTGTAGGGACATTTTAAAGAGAAGTTATTCCCTTTCTTTTATAACCAAAAAAGAGCCAGTGCCTGATTTGGATCTACTTAGAAAAGTACTGGTATGCTATGCTGCAACATTTCTTTATTTTCCATGTTTTATCCTGCAGCTAATTCCAGCTGCCTTCAAGAACACAAGGCCTATTTCATGCCTCAGAAACTTTTTTGAGGTCTATGTTTCAGATATTTAAATTATACCCATGCTGGTAGTGAGAAGGAGACTGACTGTGCACAGTGGAGATATTTATACACCAACACTAATCAACTAAAAGAATAAAAATAAGAGAATAAAGAGAATGGTTGATAGACTTGAACACTTGAACATATCACTTGAACATAATTTAGAAATAGTAAGTTCTGAAGTGATGACAATAACTGAACTTAAAGTGATAATTTTAAAATAGTAAATRTTGAGGTGGTGCCAGCTCTTAAATTTCTTCGAAAACATCACTACTCTTACAGATGTTGACATTTAGAACTACAGAACTAACTAGGTTTGCCTTTCTGCATGAAAAACAAGTTTACAAAGATAAAAAAAAAAAAAAAAAGAATTAAATTACCAATTGCAGGTCAACTTTTTCAAACATCTTGTCACTTTCATAGATATTTGAAATTTGAAGACATAGACTAACTCTGTAGAAAGTCTTTGTATTAAGTTCATGTCTGAGCATACAAACAGACAGTGTAGAAATGCCCTACATTTTCAGAATACTCTGAAGGTACTTACAGCTTCTACACTTATTTTGGGGAATTTACTCTGTCCTCAGCAAAAACTCTTTGTGAGAAGGAAAGAAGAACTTGCAATTTTGCTGGAAATGACACTGCTACATATGTCTAGTTTGCTGTAGGGACTTCACAGTGCCTTATTGACAGACATTGCTGTACGAACACAATGAAGAAACTCCTCAGGTTGTCCAGGCTATGAAAGTTTCCCAGTTAATGATATCTTTTTGCTGATCTGTGCAGACTACCTCTAGACAAAATGTGGTTACATACAACTAGACAAAATGTGTTTACATACAACTTCCTTTCTAAAGGGCTTTTATTTTCTATTTAGTAGGTGATATCAAGACCTTCACAAATAGAAAGTATCACAGAGCACTGAAATTAATCTAACTAATGAAGCAATTCATATTTTGGCTTCATTTTGAGAGGCTTTGGGTGTTTAAATTGACACACTTGGCTCACAGACGAGAACTTAAAACACACGTTTTTAATTAAAGGATGTAAACTGAAGAAAACTAGTCAAATGATCCCCATTTCACAATTTCTGGGAGAAGGGTTTTATGAGCAAAAATTTGACTTCCAGGCACATCTTGAAAAAATACAGACACTTTTCAAAGAATCTGGAAGGGCTTTAGCTGTACAACATTATAGAATTTGAAGTGCACATTAAAAATGCAGTACCGCACTTTGTAAATTCACTTCTGAAGTGTAGTGACAAAAGGGAGAGAGTGAAGAAATTAGAGCAGTTTAGATCATATTATTTTTGTCACTTCAGTTAAAACAACAGCACATCTGTTCTGACTTTGGACGTGAAAAAACTTAGTGTAGCATTGCTCAGCTGTGTGGGGAAGTAGAGTTCTCATTTGAGCAGCTGATTCTGTAATTTAAGAGCATATGATGTCATTACCAAGGAGAGCAAGCAAAAAGCTGCATAAGTCCAGAGCTGCTGCTGCCACAGAGCTTGCATTGCTGCAACTGAAAGTCCATAAATGAACAGCCTTTTTTTTTTGGATATTTCTTCAGCATAAATGTAGGTTCCTCATCTGCTTTTTATTTATTTATAATTGAAGAATATGAGCATACATAACATTACTGATTGAACCATCTGATTATACACTAGCAATTGTGTGGCTTAGTGAGTGTTTCATATGATAATGCCAAAATATATACTGATGTCCACTCTAAGTCTCACTTAACAAAATAGCACGTTCCCATTGCTGTATTTTATGTTGTGCTGCTATTTTATCAACAGGATTTCACTTAGTCCAAAAAGAGCAAGTGATAGACAATCTTGCAAATAAGAAACAGAATGGAATAGGACTGGCAATGAGAAAGTAGAAATCCAATTTCAGAACCATGCCTAAGAAAGCTTCTACAGTGTCATTTCGAATGTCCCATTAGTCATGATTTACATTTCTAAGCAAATCTCTGTAAATGTGTTAGGCTTTATGTTTTGCCTGTCTGCATATTCTGAAAAACATTGCTTTTTCTCAGGGATATAAACTGTTTATGGTTGATCTGAAACACTTTCTTGAACAGGCTATTTATTTGGGGAAAAAAAAAAAGAAAAGAAAAAGCTGGTACAGTGCTTGTTTTTCTGATACCTTCACATTTGTGGCATGTGACATTTAATAAGCTGACTGTAGTTCATCCTATCAAATGTGCAACAAACCATGACATAACATCAAAACATGTAGCTAAAATTTTAAACCTGTTCTTTGTTGGTTATGTGCTGGGCACAGGTACTGAATTCTGAATAGTGTTGACAGTAAGTCATTATTTATGTCACTGCAGTACTTTTATGAATACTTTTGTTTGGATTATTTCAGAACTTAAATGTCTTCCATAGAATTGGCATTCTTTGTTTGTGAAAACAGCAACAACAGCACTGTCAATATTTACTAAGGGTTTTTATCTTTCTTTTTTTTTTTGAATACTCTGGATCATACAGAACTGCTGAAACAGATTGTCATGTCTGATGCTAAGATAATCTGTTAGATAGTATATATGAGGAACAGTGACAGACCTATGTCAATACCTATTTTGCAGTACTAATTATTCTGGGCCAAATACATTTTTGTTTGAGTTATAGCATGGAATATCAAAACAAATGATTAAAAGCCCCTCAAAACCAAGCCAAGGAATGTAAAGAAAAAAAGGAAAAAGAAGAAAAAAAAAGTTACAGGTTGTGAAAGAAGTTATTCATGTTTTTGACCTAAATCAATAATTAATTCTAGCAAACTACATGTATAACCCTTCAACACAGTGGGGAGTCTTCTGCATATTCTAAACCTAGCAACTGTCTGGATTTATCTTTTCTATAAAAACAGATATAAGCTACTGACATAATATTTCAGTACTGAAAGACCTAAGTCTTAACTGATACTAAGATTTCTGCATTTAGAGGATTCTTTAAATTATATGCTTTGAAATCACAGGATTTCCTCACATTCCCTTTAGGAGGAGAGAAAATTTTTTCTTAAAATTTTCTTTCTCCTTTTTGCTTTTTTAAATTCCTACATTTCCTTAAACATTTTCCAAAGCTTTGGTCTTAAATTTCTCTTTAATAAAACTGTAAGCAATATTTTTTTACCTGAAGGCAGTGATCTCCCATTACCTTTTCGATAGGTGTATYGGAATATAAGGAACAGTATCTTTCCATAGAAATGATATACCCTTTCCATACAAATAAGCCTTGTTCTCTACTGAAACTGTATAATGATTTAGAAGAGATGTATTCCATCTCTGCTCTTGCCTGGTATGAATATTCAATGCTATTTTCTCCTATAATGAGCTTGGCACACATTAGCTGTTGAAACTTTATATACAAACTTACTAGCACATTCTTTTCTCTGCTGTTCTTGCTTTTCAAGGTTAGTCGTCTGATTCCTCTGCATGTTATTTTCTCAGTGTTGGCACCATATCTCAATGCTAATTTAAGTTTCCATAAATTCACAGAAGTAAAAGAAAGAGAAGACCTATTAGATTATGTGGTCTACCTCCCTGCCTGTTCAGGATTGATCCTTATTGTTCAATCACAAATGTTTTGATCAGTTTAAGATGAGTTAAAATGTTCCATGCATTGGATTTTGCTGCCATTTAGTACCTTTGGGAGGTTTTTTTTTTTTTTTTTTTTTTTTTCCAGGCTGAAATATTTTTCTTTCAAGAAGTTTTATTAAATGTTCTTTGCTTCAAATTGGCATATTCCCTTTCACTGAAATGTGGTCTTATTTCTTTCTCCAGCTTTAGTAGTCCAAGTTTAAATCAAGTCAAAGACTGTGAGTCACTTAATTTCCATTTAAACACTTTGTTTCCTTTGAACATTTAATAGTCTGAATTTTAAAACCTAGATCCAATGACTTTCATTTTTTATTTTGTAATAGAATACTCTCCCATATCTTTTTTTTTCTTTTTTGTATAGTCCATTGCTCCAGTTACATTCTTTATAAATGTACTGTCCTTTATTTTCACTGATTTTACAACTACTTTATCTTATATGTCTTTTACAACAGTTTGAGTTACTCAGATTTACACCTCCTGACTGGACTGGAGTCAGTACTTTTGCAGTCAGTCTCCAAAAGAAAAAAAATGGAGTTCAAAATTCCAGAAGGATGCTAATAGGACTTTCCAAAGGTCTCGCATTGAGCACTCTTCAAAGACTTTAAACGGTTAGTAAAGAAAGCTGCTTAGTCTGTGATCCTTAAACTGCATGTAATACAAAGAGAATTTTCAGAGTAAAGACTATGACCCTTTAAAAGGCAAGGTCTGGATGTAGATGCAAGGCTCCGACAGTCTTTCAAAGTCTTACAGACRTTCCAACAAGAAGCACATGACACCTAAAAAGCAATATAATTATTGTCAAAGAACCTTGTTTTTGTTACATGACTTTATCTTCAATAAAATATCTATCAACATGCATGTTGGTGAGAAACAGGACCACTCCCTTAATATTGTTATGCCATTATTCAGCCTTCAAATGACAGGATTTTCCTGTTTAAAGGTGAAGAGCTTCCTGACTCACTAGTGAGGATTTTTTGGATCATTTATTTATTTATCAGGAAAAATTTAGCTTGACCTTGATAAACCTTGATAAAAGTTCATAAAGGAAAAACAAGCAGTTACACACGAGGGAAAACCTTGTGTACTGAGGGAAAAGCCTCAGTACAGGCTGAGAACCTCTTGGCTGAGTAGCTGTTGCAGTTTGAAGAGGGAACAAGTTTGGTAAGAGTAGAATCCCCTTGTGTCCCAGCCAATCCTCAAAGGTTAGAGGGACTGGGGGCAGCTGGATTCATCTCTTAATAGGGATACCAAATACTGTGGTAACTATAGGCCTGACTCTGGCAACTGTAGATCAGATCACCTTCAAAACAGCAATTTTAGTTCACAAATAGTAGGATTTATTCAAATGCAACATTCAGAAAGCAGGATTTGATGTCTAKGTAGGAAATTCTCAACTATAATGTGGGATTCTTACCTAGCGCCTAGTGTACAAATGCACAATCGTTATTCACCCAAGAAGACAGGAGAAGTCTCTCAACCTTGAGGAGTCTGCCCAGGAGATGTCCTGACTTGAGCAAAGGAAAGGAGTTCTGTCATTTGACTGATCCAGAAGTTATGAAGGAGTCTTTCCTTCCTTAGTTCACCCCCATTTCCTTGCTTAGTTTACCTTTCATATATTTTCTTTTACTTTTGGTGGAGCTTGAGTGACTCTACTCATACTTACTTTCATTATTGTTTGGATTAAAAAATCTATCATGTCAATTGAAAATCTAGATAGCATGCTTGATGAGAAGTGGTCATTCCTTGGAGGCAGGTGAAGCCTTGGAGGCTTCACAAGCTGAAGCATAAGAAGTTCCGTCTCCAGGTGAGGAGCAACTTCTTTACTGTTAGGGTGACAGAGCAGTGGAACAGGCTGCCCAGGGAGGTTGTGGAGTCTCCTACTCTGGAGGTCTTCAAAACCTGCCTGGATGCCACCCTGTGCCACATGCTCTAGGTGTGCCTGCTTGAGCAGGAAAGTTGGACTAGATGATCTGTAGAGGTCCCTTCCAACCTTAAATATTCTGTGAATCTGTGAATCTGTAATTTTTGGGGTGGGATTTTGCATTGGTATTATAATGACATTAGAATGAGGAGAAGTTTGAGCAAACCTCCATCCATCCATGGATKGAACAGATCCATTTCTTCTGTCCATTGGAAGAGACTGATCTGCCTCCATTGTTGGCCCAGCACCAGACATCTTATCATACTGTGTGGTTTATCAGCTGCATGGTATGACCAGGTCGCCACCTCTGCATGGAAAAACAGCAGAGTTTGACCATGGTATCTCCACTCTACTGCACCCTCCATTCCCTCATGAGCTGCACGGCACCATCAGATTACCAGCTCTGCAGAGAAGCAGACAAAGTTTGGCCATGGTCTCTCCATTCTGCTCCACTCTTTGTTTACTCTTATGAGTGTGTTCTAGCAGGGCAGATTGTGTTGCAGAGGGAATCGTGGAGGAGAAGATACCATGCATACCAACCATCCTGGAAGTTGTAACTGTCTCTGACCTCAAACAAGCCTCTATAATTTCTGTTAGGCCCTAGTTTTTGTCTAATTTCCCCTTTCTCAAGCATTTTTTTCTACAAATATTTTGGCACAAGCTGAATATGCATCGAGAATGTGCCCTTATTTTAAATAACACAAACCACAGAGCGGGATATATTAGGAGGGTTATGTCCAACAAATCTGGAGAAGTTATTATCTTCCACTATGCAATTCTAGTGAGGCTGTACCTGATGTGTCCATGAATATAATACTATGTCCATATTCAGGCCTCCAGTTTAAAACAAACATAGGGAGACTGAAGAATGATCTCACGGATAGAAAYCAAAATGGTCCAGAGCCAAGAGAAAATGTCTAGTGGAGAGATGATTGAAGAGATGGTTTTCCTTAGATCAGCAAGAAGAAGGAGGTGGTGGGGTGATCCAGTTGCCTACAATAATGTTACAATTCAATGTTACAATTATAACAAACTCAAATCTTCTCAGTAGTGGTAGGTAAGGACCAGAAACCCCAAATAATTGCTCAAAAGGATCAGGTTGGACATTAAGAAAATGCTTGTCATCAGGATGGCCCTGCACTAGAAATAACTGCCTGGATAGACTGTGGGATCTCAATCCCTGCAGTTTTTCAAGATTTATCTAGATAAAATCATAGTTGACTGGATCTAGTGTTGGATCAATGGCTTCAAGTAAGAGAGGATTTCCACACATCATTTTCAGATGTCTCCTCTGCAATTTTGTGAAATATGGAAATCAGAAKGCTGACAGAAATATGATGATACTTGGTGTTTTTGTTAGTATTTCCAGTTTGTGTTGCGGCAAAATCAGCACTACCTATCCTTCTCCTACCCCGCAATAATAACGCAATTAGTATGTTAATCTAAAATTAGTATACTAATCTACAAGAAAGCATATTGAGGAAGTCATTATTTCAACCAGAGATTTGAACCAACTTACATACTTTCTAGTTAGTACCATAGTCAAAACGAAATTTAATTTCTATTTTTCCTGTTCACCTTTGATTCATTTCATTTTTCAGGTAATCTTGCTTTTATTCCAAATACGGTGAAATAAATTTGAAACCTTCAACATTTTAGCAAATCAGAATTCCTATTTTCATTTTAAATTTTTATTTACCTTTAGTCAACACATTACTAGAGTGGTGGGCTCTCTCAGGGAGCTAGAGATATGAAACTATGTGCAGCAGTTTGGTGCACAGGGATCGGCTGCAAAAGTTTCAGTAAAGTAGTACTGCCTAGATTTGTCTTGAGTTAACGTTAATATAATGTACCTACTTTTATGATAACATTACATTTAAAAATAGTGGCACAGGAAGGGATTATGATAAATATTGTTCGTCAAAGGCAAACTAATTTGGAGTCACATTTCCTCAGAAACATTGTAAAGGACACCACTTTCTCAGACTTAGCCTTTTCTACTATAGCCATTAATGATAAAATTCCCATTAACTTCAATGGTTTAGCATCAAGCTCTTAAAGGCATTCATTAAAAAAACAATGATAAAAGAGGAAAGATGGGTCAACTTCCTAGTGAAACATCTTGCCCTTTAAATTGCCCAGTCTCTGTTTCTTTTTAGCAATAAATGATATTGGATTTCCTAAGCATAACATAGCCCCAGATGCCCATGCTATTTTCAGGAAGACAAATTTGCATATTTTGAAATGGAGAGGAATGTATATATGTATTTATTTTTCATTTGAAATAGACAAAAAAAATTACATTGAGCACTGCAAAACTGATAGCAAGATAGGACCACAGAACAGCAGAGAAGTCTTCAGCTTAATTACTGAGGAGCTGAAACGTAGAATCTCTAAACTCTGGAGGGAATACTGTGATGAGTATAGACAAATGAAGTGACAGTATTGATCTCCTCTATGCCGCGTGCAACTGGTACATATGAAAGCTGCAAATACTTGGTTGTTCAAAATTGAAACAAAAGTTCTCAGTCTGATAAAAGATTTTCTTTCTTTTGTGACTTTCTAGTGACAGGCTTTTAATATAATTTGGAGAGATTAATTGGTTAGTTAAGTTACTATTTACTCTATTTATAGGAAAAGGTATATTTCTTGTTCACATTTGGAAGTTATACAGCTGGATATCGCATTCTATCATGAAATTAAAGCATTATCTGGTAGTAAAAAAATGCAGTATATTCTATGTACTGTAAAGATTTTATGGATGATGGATAATTAATGCTCAGAAGAAGCTTATAAGGTATCAGGAAAGCACACATCTACTGAGGCAGATAGTTTAAGTTGACTTAAACAATCTTGAAAGTCATTTGACAAGACAAGATTAAAACTCTTTAACAGCTATCAAATAGGTTATCAAAGTGGTGTTGCAATTTGATACTGGAGGAGGGGGCAAATTTAGTAAGAGATGAATCCCCTTGCGTTCCAGTTGATCCTCAAAGGTTAGAGGGACTGGGTGTGGCTGCACTGGTCTCTTAAGAAGGATACCAAATACTGTGGTAACTATAGGCCCAACTCAGACAGTAACAAGTTCACAAACAGCCTGTTGACTGTAGGGCTGATTACCTTCAAAACAAGTAGTCAAGTTTGTGAATAGTTCATGATTTATTCAAAAGCAACTTTTACAGAAGCTTTCAGGTGTCAGTACAGGAAATTGTCTACTACAGTGTGGGATTCTTAGCTAGTGTACAAATGTGCAATCATTACTCACACAGAAAATGTGAGAGGGCTCTCAACCTTGAGGAGTCTCCTCAGGCATCTTGACTGTCAGCCTGTCAACTGATCTAGAAGCTACAATGGAGTCTTCCCTGTCTCCTCTTCCTTCTTCCTTCTATCTTCTTCCTTCCCRCTCCCTAGTTCCCACCTTCTACCTCCTTAGTTCACCTTTTATGTATTTTCTTTTACATTTTGGTGGAGCTTGAGTGACTCTACTCGTATACTTTTCATTATTCATTGGTCTAAAACATCTCCCAGGTTAACTGAAAATCCAGAGAGCATGCTCAGTGAGGAGTGGTTATTCCTTGGAAGTGGGTAACTTTTGAGAGGGGGTTGTGTATTGGTATTATAATGAGATTAGAATGAGGATAAGTTTGAGCAAAGTCCATCAGAAAAGACTGATCTACCACCATTGTCGGCTCAGCACCAGACATCTTATCATACTGTGTGCCTTATCATCAGCTTCATGGTATGATCAGGCCGCCACCTCTGCRTGGAGAAACAACAGAGTTTGACTGCTGTGTCTCCATTCTACTGCACTCTCCTTCCCTCATGAGCTGCATGGCATTCCATCCTCCGTTCCCTCATGGGCTGTAGGGAAGCCAACACAGTTTGGCCATGGTCTCTCCATTCTGCTCCACTCTTTGTTTACTTGCATGAGTGTGTACTAGCCAGGCAGATTGTGTTGCAGAGGAAATCGTGGAGGAGAAGATACCGTACATACCAACCATCCTGGAAGCTGTAACTGTCTTTGACCTCAAGCAAACCTCTGTAACGTCATAATTTCTGCTAGGCCCTAGTTTTTGTCTAATTTCCCCTTTCTCAGGTAATTCTTCCACAGTTTTTAAGGCATTTTAGATAGAAAGAGGCAAAAGTACATAGAAGGCAAGCAAAGTTTTACGTTACTTATTTCCGTTGACTTGTGACCTTCAAGTTCCAAAAAATTACCCTCTTCTAGATTGCACAGAGAGTCATCATGAATTTGAAAAAGAGTTATTTAGAATTAATAAAATATTGCTGAACATGCAAAAATTATCTGTTTAGAAATTATTTGCATGCATGCCTTTCTTCATACTTGCTATAATTCATATAGCRAAACATAAAATGAGAAACGACAAAACATATTTTCAGAGTAAAACTTGATTAATATATACAGAATTGAGGCACATTAATCCTAAATTATGGTAAAAAATATAAAAATCCTTTCATCTTGTCAAATTAATTTTTGTACTGAGGGTATTTTTTTTTTTTTTTTGAGAAGTTCGGATGTCTTTCTGAGCCTTGTGAACACAGAACAATTGCCTTCTGAAGGCAATTGATTTGCTAAATTACTTCTAGCCTACCAATAGTGGGGGATTCCTGGTGATAGTATTCACAAATACCTGATGTATAAACAACAGTGTACTAAGTACTCTTAATAAACATGCTAGGTTTCAAACAAATCACAACATAGTTACTTTTTCTTCTTTTTTTTTTTTTTTTTATCAAATGGTTATATATATATTTTAATAGCTGCCTGTTAACTAATAGTACTGACCCCATGTTTAGTGAATCATTTCAAATTCATGGCAAAGAAGGAAGAACTTCAGAAGAAATGTAAGTCATCATTGAGGGATGGAGAAATTTTATATTATGCTGTATCTTGGGAACTATTTATGAGACACTTTATATTCAGCAACCATTAGTAAAATGTAGGCACAGACCCATTGTGATTCTCTCCTGTTATTTATAGCCTATGTGTCAAAATCAGATTTTATAAGCCTTTATGCAACAGAGAAAGAATGAGTGCCAATTGTCTGTTTACAATATAAAATTGGGTCTGAGATCTGAGGTTTCTCTACTAATGTAAAATACTTGCCTTTCATCCTTAAGAGAATAAGTACTTTAACCTGACCTAATTATAATATTTAACAACCTCAAAAGGTTCTGAGCTATAAAACTAATGATCCAGGTGTTCAATCTGCTCTCTCAAATGGATTTTCTATGGACATTGCTGTGATTATAATATTAACTTATTATCCAAATTCCTATTCGAAAAAACTAAATTCTAATTGTCAGAAAATAAATGTCTTCATTCTTAAAACTTGAGTGAATATATACTCTCCTCGTTGCATAGTTARGATTTTCTTCTCCATCTTTTGCATTTTGTGAAAGGCCTCATCTAGAAGATGTGCTCTGAAAATATTTCTCAGGTGAGCAATGCAAGAAAGATAGGCAGTAAAATTGTTCTTTAATGAATTCATTAAAATGTGTTACTACTACACTACCTACTAATAGCTCTATCATAGAATCACAAAATGATTAAGGTTGAAAGGACCTTTGGAGATCATCTAATCTAAGTCCTTACAGCAAGCTGACCAGGATCATACCCAGGCAAGTTTTGAAGATCTCCAGAGAAGGAGACTCCACAACCTCTCTGGGCAGCCTATTCCAGTGCTCCATCACCCTCACAGTCAAGTACTTTTTCCTCAAAATCATACAGAACTTCTGGTGCTTCAGTTTGTGACTGTTGCCCCTTGTCCTATGACTGGCCTCCACTGAAAAGASACTGGCTGCATCCTCCTGTCACTCTCCCAAGGTATTTGCACACATTGACAAGCTCCCCCCTCAGCCTTTTCTTTAGRCTGAACAGGCTCAGTTCTCTGTGTATTTCTTCATAGGATGAATGTTCCAGTCACCTGATCATCTTTGTGGCCCTATACCAGACTCTTCAGTAGTTCCATGTCTCTCCTGTAGTGGATTCTTCACTATAAAATCAGTATTATGTAACACTTAAGTTATTTGAATTATTCACATTTTTCACATAACTGGAAAAAAGAATCTGTATCAGCCACATTTTTGTAGCACTTAATTCTTTTAATTTTGTAAYTTTTTTTTGTCAGATACCTTTACTTTCTTTTCATATTCTTATTTATGAATCTGCCTATTCCAAAAGTCAGTAAGCTGCTCACTTGATAAACATTTCTACTCTCATTTATTGATATTTAGATTCCTATTTTATTAGCTTTTGAGACTGTGATCCCAACAAAAGCTGTATGTTGTCACCTGGAACTCTGTGGCATGTGTGCCATTTGCAGTTTAGCTCCTCAGTGTAAAAATTACCTTCTGCTAGATTTTAAATCAAAATTACCACCAGTGTCAAATTGCTGGCAATCAATGCAATTCAATATTTTCTGATAGCTGAATGACATATTCACCCAATTGTGTTTTTATTAAATACCTAAAATTATTAAATCCCAGCAATTTGTCATTCTTCTGGGTAACCATCTGTAGTGTGTCAAAAAGCTTTTAGTCTTTTGTTATGATAATAACTGTATTTATTCTTCAGTACTTCATAGTTAATGATCTATATATAATGCCCTCCAGCACAAAGATTGAAACTTGCTGCAGTATAATTKTTGCTGCCTTGCATTACTTAAGCACTTTCATAATTCATTACCAATTTCTATTCTAAACTACGTGTAATAAAATACCTCCCAGGCTGATAAAACCAGCAACAACAACTTGTTAGGAGACTGACATCTCAGGACTCTGCTTTTATGCTAATTATTCTCCATTTTCTTGTTAGCACTCARCCTGAAAGCCAAGCCATCACCACTTCCTACTGGGTCCTTTCACCCATGTGCTTTGTAGACGAGGCAGTCTACCACCTGACTATCCCTTGGGCTAGATATCACACAGGGACCAAATCCAGTTTGCAGTCCCAAATTGCTCCTTTAGAAGTTATTAAAAATAGTGTTGAGTTGCACTCATTTTTACTGAACAAAAATACGTTTGTTGTTGTAGTTAATTTTATCTTCATCTATTGAGTCATATAATCTGACTTTTYTTTGGTGGCAATTTGTAAATAGACTTCAGGCCATATGCTTTCAACRGAAAGTGGAATTAGCCTATGTAATAAGTAATTTCTTCACAGAAGACACTTACATTTCATGCCTTATTGCATTTATGTGTGTGTGTGTGTGTATATACTTAAATATTTAGCAGTGAATTATTCTGTTTTCCCTTGATATTGACTTCAGTAACTATTTAAGGAAATAGTTGCTTTCTAAATTTCTTATATTAATATTCTATCCCAATCTATTTTTAACATATATTTCTAAAATATTCACAACGTGTACTTGAGAATGTAGTAGTCTTAATTTGTTCATTTGTTCTACCACTCCCACACTATTGTAATTCAGCTGCTCTCATGGGTTGTCAGCAGAAATATATTTATCAGCTGCACCATGTTCAACATACCATATCAGGGTTCTTATACAAGAGCAAAAAAATCACATTTCATCTCATTCTCTCTGACCTTCATTGGCTTCCAGATTACAAAAGAATTGATTTTTATGGGGCTTTATATGATGTTTTCTTCTTTTACTACTATATGAATACAAATAATTTCCAAAGCTCTTTTATGCAGTTTTCCCCTATAGCTTTGCTTTTTTTCTGAATCACTAGATTTCTGTGTTTAAAAAGAAAAAAAAGAAAGCCTTTCAGCAAAATTTTTGTCAAATTATTGGTTTTATGGAAGAAATGTGGTGTTTGTGCTTAAACATATGCACATATAAACTATAATTTTATAGAGAGACATATATCCATATGTATACATATATATGTGTGTATATATTATATATATATGAAAGCAGTGCCTATTCAGCAATAATAAACAGACTGTACTGTTTATTAGTATAGTTAGCTCATGCGAGACAGGAAACATGAGGATCAGGAAAGATAGAAAGGGCAAAAAGAGCTTTAAGAGGAACTAAGGAAAAGACAAGGCTTCACTAGATTCACTAGATTCACTAAAAATTCACTAAGCTCACTAGAAGCTATTGTAAATGAGGTYTAAATATTTTATCTTAATAATATATATCTTTATAAAACCTGTGCTAGCATGAGCACTATCACGAAAATAATACTAAAGTGAGGAAAATTCCAAACAATACCAAACAGAAGGATGCTTTTAAAAAGTATAGGAACTTATRACTGGCATATTTAATCAATGTTTCTGAGTATATTTACAAAAGAGAATACCTACAGCTTTCGGCTCAGCTCTGACAGTAAGAATTCTTTATCCTAGACAACTGCAGGGTCTGTGTGACAAAAGGATTAAATTAATTGGGGAGACTCAAAAGCAGCAAATCTCTATGACCAGGCAGAATTCAAGGTTATTTAAAGGACAGCAGAACCAATGTCTTTTGCAACGGAGAGAAATGCAAAATAAAGGTCTGCAAAGTAATTMTAAGAATGCAAAATATAGATATACACACACACACACATATACATATATATTCATATATATACACATGCATATGTATACACATACATAACACATACATATATACATATGCATATGCCTATGTACATATACATATATATACACATATATATACATAACTTCATATACTCTATACATATCTTTACATTAATATAAACCCACCCTGATACTTAGAATTTAGAACTGTGTATACCTACAAACCTACAGTTTTTAAAAGGAGATTTATAAAAGAAAACAAAGAAACCTTAAAGGTGGGGTTTAYTGGTTTCGAAGTTTTGCATTCACACATAAATCATCACTTATTCCAGCAAAGGTGGGAAGACTAGTGTGCAAGAAAATCTGTACAACCTAGAGATAATAATCAGTGACTTCATGCTGTAAGTAATCGTGTTGCATTAATATGAGTCTAAATGTGGGAGTCATCCATTATACTATATTCAGATAGAAGACAGACATCTACGCCTGAGTTATTCACCCTCAATTCTTGCTTTAACTGCAAGAGTGAAATAGGATGGGATGCTCATTTAAAATAGGCCATTGAATGACTTGCCCTTTGATGGAGCATATTTCTCTCCAACCCCCACAAAAAGGGGGTCCTAGCTAACTGCTTAAGCAGAAATATTTCTCTTTATTAAGGCAAAAATTAGGACAGATGAGTCTCCCCAAAAGCTTGTGATGTTGGTCATATCACATGGTATAGATGGTCATACTTAGATGGTCATACTAAATATATGAAAAAAATACAAATATATGAAAACAATAACAATATAGAATACTCACACCCCCCCATACATATGTATGTGTGTATATATGTATATATATACGTCAGCTTGTGAATGATTCTTCTGCTCTTCATTGAAATGTGTGTGTTCAGTAGGAATGAAAAGATGAAATAAAAGAATAAGACTACAATTCTGTATTATATTGCATAGCATATTGTGATCACTGGCTTCATGCTCTGTACCCAAATAATGTAAAATAATGTCACTAATCTAACACATCTTTGTTCTCCATCAGAAAACAACTTCTTGGTTCTAGCTCCTATCTCTTATTTTATGTATTGAGTGATGCCAGCATTTGTACACTAGATCTTTTCACGAATAATGGATCATTATTTTTGTGGAAATTCCAGATGCTATCAGAAAAATATAATATATTAAAAGGAACGTATGTACAAACTCATGGAAGTGCAAGGATGCAAACTGTCTTTAAACTCACTAACTGAAAAACAAACTTCATCTGGAGCTAGCAGGAGATAGATGGAGTCCTTTTCTCCCATGTTAAAAACCAATAATTTGTGTCAATATTGTGCCAGGGAACATACGTTATATTTACCATAGATTACACTGCCTTTGCTTTCTTTCCAAAATACTAATAATTCTTTTAGTGACATATAGGGATTTCATGGGGCAAAAAGGAACACCAGGCAACATGACACTGCCAAGATCAAAATATAAAGTGGATCAGGCAATAGATGAGCTTGATGAGATAGATGAGCTTGAATAGATGAGATGCCCTCAGGAGTGTGTACGTGTGCACACATACAAACACACAAATATAGTTAGCTGAAACCCACCTCAGTCATTCTATGAGTGAGCCAGAAAAATCTAGTTGTGCAGCTTGGCTCCAGTGTGTAACTGCTCCACCTTGGGCTCTCTTCTTCCAGGCACCACTGCTCCAGTATCCACTGTCTATGGTGGGTCTCTATGACCTGCTATAAAGGCAAGCCACTAATCAAGTCAGGCCATCGTGATATCATAGCCTACGTTTTCCATAGTCGTGGGTATCAGTCTACTGCCACTTGTTGATATGTTGCCCATGCCAAGGTTCATTTATCTTGATTTTGTTACTATTGTTACTATTGTTCCATTTTGTTCTGGTTTGGTTTTGTAGAAAA
The DNA here is from genome assembly GCF_003342845.1 of Nothoprocta perdicaria. Lineage (NCBI taxonomy): Eukaryota > Metazoa > Chordata > Aves > Tinamiformes > Tinamidae > Nothoprocta > Nothoprocta perdicaria. Next base: position 1,409,928 of record NW_020454561.1, read on the forward strand.
ATAGTATTCTTGCATGCCATATTATGAATGCAATAGTTAGATCATAAATTTATTATGATCCTATCAAAACTTATGCTCACTCACCATTGCCTTTGATGTTTCAAATGAAGAAAAAAAGATGTGTAAAAGATGTGTAAAAGAAAAGGGAGACTTCCATTTTGGAAATCTGCCTCAAAGTCAGTATCTTTTTTTTTTTTTTTTTTTTTTTAAGATAAAAATGTTTCTCTGACTAACCCCATTAAAAAAAATGTWTTTTTTTCTTTATCCTATCAGATAAAAGTTATTATAACATTCCATTGCTAAAAGTCCATTATATGGACAAATGAAGACTAGTGAAGAGTTTTTCTTGTAATGTAAAAACAGCTTTGGGGTTGGCATTTCAGGTTCTGTGTTCAATTCAAATGCTTTAATTCTATTATGCTATCTTTTATTTCACTTTTTACTGGGAAAAAAAAAGTGAAGCAGGATTAAGTTTGGTATTTCTTAAGATAGATAAACAGGAAATAATTATATTTAGTATGTAGACAGTGACATCAAAATTCTCTGCAATTCACAGATATGAGGAATACCATAAACCTCATCCTGGATACCTCACTGACGTGATGGATGTCTCAAAATTTCTCTCATCAAAGATCAAGCTCAATTTTCTTCGGTCTCCTAGTTTCAGTCTTCTGCATTTCACAAAATTCAAGATATAAATTATTATTTTTTTTTAATTTTGAATCTTTATGTGGAATTATTCCTCAAGGAAATCAGCTGTTTTTACTATGCATCACTGTTTTAATTCAAATTCATAAGTCTGTATTGATCTTCTGTGGCATATAATATTTAGGTAATAACTCAAGCAAAACCCATCTGGCACAATCAGCTGGGGATGCTGAACTTAGTGAATCAGAGTGAAAATTTACAATATGCTGTGTCAGTAACAACATGTCAGCTATTCAAGAGGTAAAAATTAAAACCTAAAAAGCAAAGATTAATAAAATAATAATTAAAAAAGGTGGGAGGAACAAAAGAAAACACTCTAACAGCTCATTGCATGAACAAATGTACACAACAAAGATGGAGATATGAAGCATAATAATATTTAACACTTAAGCAAATGTGTAGTCTGGCACCAGATTTGTACAACAGAAGACACCATTCTTAACATTATTTAAAGACAAAGGAGATACTATTCAGATTCTCTAAACCATGATTCAATTAGCATAGTATTACAGATACTTCCTCTGCATAAAATTCCTGTACTGGAACAAATACAACTACATTTACTTAAGCTTTAACATTTAGTTCAGTACTGAAAGTGGTAATACCAAAATTCATCTAGGTGAAGTTATGGAACTTCACCTTAGCACTCAGAAAATTATATTTGGAATGCACTTCATAAAATGAAGTTCTTTGGCTTCTTTTGAAGCTTAAGTGAATATATATTTAATACTTTGATTTTTTTGTTAAAATTAAGGTTTATGGGAGCCACCTCCCATATTAGTAAGCAGTGGATAAAGTAAATGCAAATATTTTTTTTTCCACTCCAGAAAACATAGCTCATAATTTAAGGATGGTTTTATGAGATATTTTAATGTATTATGCCTTTGAAAAGATGTAAAGCAAGAAAACAACCATGGATGTTTAACCGCTTAAATGGAATCCAGACCTTGCAACAACAGCTGCCATGCCAGTAGGGTGACAGGCATCCCCAAGTTCCAGAGTTTTATGGGGCCCCAAAGAGAAAAAAAGAGCAATATGTGAAATAACTTACATTTTCCTTCACCCTTAGATCAAACCTACTCAGTCAAAAATGTGATTATAATATATTCAGACTTAACAATGTTTCTTTTTCCTAAGGAGGAAATGCAATTTAGCAGCAAAGATACAAAGGATGGAACCTTTTGGAGAACAATTCATTTCAGCTGTCTGAAACATTTTGCATAGGATAGGATGGGCTGCTCAAGGTGTCTGTCTCTGTTGATTACAATGGGGGTTTATATTTATTTGATTTAAAAMAATCACTTCAGATTGTTGAATTCAGGGTTAATGTTTCCACAGCCCACAATACTGGCTGTCTTGCCACAGCTTCTATGCACTTAGTAGTTACAGGGTTAGCTGCAATTTTTGTATCCACATACACTACATTTTTATATCTGACTGCAGAGCAGTCATAATCTATGCCTTTTTATTTTTTCCGAGTATGACTACAACCATCGTTTTTTGTCTTAATACAATAAGAGCTTGAAGCATTAGTAATTTAAGATCTCCACTTGCACTCTGTTCCTGTGTTTTTGTCCTGCCTTTCATTTTCTATTAATCTCTTTTAAGTTATCCGTATGTTACAAGAATGCAGTTGTCCAGCCTATTAGCTCAGTTAGATTTATTACTTCTCTCTTTAAAAGACAGCTTCAAAGACATGGTATTCAAACCTTTCATCAAAAAAGAAAGAAAAAAAGAAAGAATACTGGTATTGTACTGAAACATTTCAATCAGAAAACAATATTTAAGAAATATTAATTTTAGCATCATTTTTGTAGATTACTTACCATGGGACTATTGACTACTCTTGTGAAAGTCTAAAAAATCAAATGAAACCATAGAATATTTGCAGTATATGAACTGACCTGGCTGGTATAGTTGTACAAAATAGTGAAATGACATTCATAGTCAAAGGCAATTARTATTTCCACACCATTTCTGAAGTACCTGCTTCTACTTCTGAGGCTGGATGGTTTGAAACTTCTTAGGAATTTATTTATGTTTCCTAAATGAACAGGAAAAAAAAATGCCATAAAAGTTGTACTTCACTAAATAGGATCATAGCTAATCTTTCTAATGTTTTTACATAAATTCCAAAATAACAGCTAACCACATCACTTGAGTGGGTAAGTAATTTAAGACCATATTTTGTTTTGTTTGTTTTTATTCTTGTAATGTGCGTTCCCTAATTTTAAATGTTATACAAAACATTGACACTAGAGTTAGGCTGTAAAAAATAAATTATCAAAGGCTCTGTTTCAATATGCTTGGATTCCTAGGTTTTCTTTCCTTTGAGGCCCAGACAAGATCAGTAGATGGCATGTGCTTGGTATCTCTCATGATAGGGACAGTTTGTAACCAGGTCAAGCCCCCAACCTCTGGGGCTCTGAATATCTTCTGGATTCATCAGTTCCAGTATAGCCAGAGAGTTACTGAAACAGAAAACAAGGAAATCTTTGGAGCCTAACATCTAGCGTGATCAGCTAGAAACTAAGACAGGAATCTTAATTTCGACATATGTGTTGTATGTGAGAGTTCTGACATAGGTACCTGATTTGCTAAGGAGGGAGAAGTTGTAACGTTGACATTTGTTGTTTTAGACACTTTTCCCTCTTTGGAAAGTTTGTGTGAAGCCAAGCATGAGATGGGTAGAGAAAATCAGGAACTATATGAGTAAACTCAGGTGTAAAATAAGTACATTTAAGACTTTTTACATGTGTATATGTACATAAATTTTATATGTATATGTATACATTTTCATACATCAACAACCTATTCCTCGAGCATTGTTTGATGAGGTGTTGGACAGCAGTACAGAAAGGGCATTGTGATCTTCCTGCCTTTTTCACATTATGGAAATAGTATAATGGTCTCACACTGCAGGCGTAATTTGTGAGCCCTTTGAGATGGGAATCAATAAATAGTAACATTACTGTTGAACTCTGTGTTAAGTGTTAATGATAGAGTGCCAGTAATGCACTTACATTTTTAAAATATTTTCTATTGCCTTAAAAATAGAAAGAATACATGACACATCAAAAAAGTCTCTAAAATGAAAAGCTCAGYTAAAAATCATGCTCAGGTTGCACGAGGTAATGGTGGGATGCAAGTTCTTGATGAGCTGCAGAAGACTGTCCTTTTGTTTGCTGAGTCTAAGGCAAAGTTACATATTCTCTTGGCTTCTCCGACTTACTGTTTTTCTTCTTTCTCTCCCCTTTTTGTTTTTTTAATGTAAAATTGCTACAATATATTGTGTTCAATGAAACCTGAAGCTGAAATAGGGCGTTCATAACATTGGCAAAGGGAAATAAACACGGAGAATAAAAGCTAAAAATACTAAATTAAATATGGAATTTAAAGCAAGATTATTGTATTTTTCTATCTTAGAAATTCATAGACACGCGGATTTTTTTTTTTTTTTTTCAATTAGCTCACTCAAAATTTTCTTCAAGAGATTGGTGATTGGAAACTGCCAGAGTATAAAACATGCAAAATATGTATAAATACAGGGTATTTTAACAAAGATATGYTATCCAACTTTAATATTGCAATCATTAGCATATTGGTAACTGGTAAAAGGATATGGTCCATAATTCTACAACATYATTTTTTATTTTTTCCCTTGAAGAAAGAGCTTTTAAGAATCTTCTTGCTTTCTGTTTACTTCACAGACATAGAATATGGTTGTTCAGTGTATTGTGTCAGAGTAAAAGATTTCTCTGCCACCAAATTCTCTCTGCAGACAAGCCTAATTAAATGCAATGGAATAGAGATTTCAACCCTAATAAATCTGCCTCTGTATTAAGACACTGTGTCACTTTGGTAGCTCTTTCAATAAAGCCAGGAGGAATTGATACTAAAGACTTTTTAATCGTTGAGCATAAGATAAGTAATATTTTTTCAGTTCCATCCTATCCAAGTGATTGCTTTAACATGAAAATCTGCATAGCCAAAATTAAGCACTATTATGTTAGCACAAAAAGACAATTGATAAATTATCGTATAAAATTTACATATTTTTTTCCTTGAAGATGAGTCAGAAGAGTGATGGTTTTCACTGGTAAAATACTTAAAAGCTCATGAAACATAATCACAGTATGTAACAAAGAAGCAATGCCCCAAAATAAAGCACATCAATATTATTCATATAATTTGACAAAATGCCATTCAAGGCATGCTTGAATGTTTTGTTATCTAGCTTTACATTCCCATTTTGTAATATGGATATCTTTGCTATATTATGGTTTTATTTAATTTCCATTTGGTAAAGAAAATGGTACATTACTTGGTACACTGCCGGGAAAGTACACACTGAGACAGAACTCCCATAAACTCTTCCACATGCAATTAACTTTCAGCATTTAAATATCCTGAAGATTTTAAGGATATGATCAGTTTACAAAACCACATGTTTTTAGAACTGGGAATCAATTCTATTCATTTTTCTCAAGGTTCTCATTGATAATGTCAGCCTTATCTCTGGATCAAATTCAGATCGATTTGTTTGAGAGTATCCAATGGAATTTTGTAATTCTAGTGATTTTAATAGATGTCCTTTTAAAGGTCTTACTCCTGTAAAATATGTAATCCTGTAAAATACGGACAGGCTTCTAAAGTCAGAATTAAAATTCTGCACCATGTAAAGTTATCTTTCATGTCTGCAAACCAAGAGCACAGATTTTTTTTTTCTTTCTTCCCCTCCACCTCCTCCTTTCTCTCCTTTCTCTCTCTCTCTCTCTCTCTCTCTCTTTTTTTTTTTTTTTTTTTTTTTTTTTTTATGAAGCAATACTTATTGCTCCATGTGCCCATGTGCCTGGAAGGTATAACAGCAAGAAGGCTTGAATGATATTCACACTGCTGAACTGATGTTGTTAACAGTTCCTCTGCTATCCTGTAGGTCACTTGATATAGAGGACAAAGTTGTAAATCTAGTGAGGCTCCTTCAGACTCAAAGTCAAAGGTTAAAACAAACTATAGAAAATAAATGGCTAAACTGTTCCTATGGGAGCTTTCTATGCACAGTATGTTGTGGCTTATGGGTTTCCACAGCAACCGCAGGTTCAATATCCGAGCATAACCCTCCTACATTATGCTATATTACCTGTGATACCTTTTGCCTAGCTAGTGCATTTGTATCGCCTCCTCACCTGTTATGACACTGCATCTATTTTTTAACTCCACTTGCTTTACTTATGCACTTCCATACATAAGAAATTTTGACTTTGGTATTAGTAAAGTAATATTGTTTTGCTATTATACTATTTCTACATTAGGATATGGGTAGATAGCCCTTTATTAGCAAGACACTTCTCTGGAATTACCATTATTTATAGAAAATCTGCCATGCAATTCTTATTTGACACAACATAGAGAAATAGACTCAGAGATTGTAAATAACGTTGTGTAATATATCAATAATGAGGCTAATGACATATTATTGTTTCATAAAATCAACTTGAATCCTGACGTCAAAAGTGTTGTATTGGATAGACACATATCAAGAGATATTTTTTATTCAGAGCACTTCCGTTTTGAAGAAATATATAAGAAAGSAATGAAAAAGGCTTGATTATTCTGAAAGTGAACAAAAGTAAAATTAACAAAAAGATAAGCATTATGATATGATTGCTTCAGTCAACAAAATATTTAAGCACATGCTGAACTTTAAGAACATAGATTTCTTATTAAAATGTACCCTTCAAGAAACACTTTTGAGTGTGAAACTTATTTTAATTGCCCAGAACTCAGAACTCCACAAAACCTAAAAGGATTGATGTACCTGTGGCTTGGGGTGACTGTAGTACAGATCCTAGCTGTACATCCAAAGCTGACACTGAAATTTATTCCWTTTTAGAGTGATGTATAACTCCATGAGTGGAGAAAAGATAGAGGAATAATCAAAATTTTGCTGAAAAAAGCTAAAAAACATGACTAGAAAATGCCAAAAAAAGAAGAGTGATTAGGAGTAAGTAGACCACAAACCTTTTAAACAAATATACCTTCTTAGCAAATTAAATAGTAGGAATCAGTGACATGTATTTGAAAAACTATATTTGGTGAATATATATTAATTTCACTGCATATAATGTATGCATGTAATATATACAATGAAAGGTAAATAGATATGTCATAAGAATTAGATTTTCTGTCTTTGTATGCTTCTTTTCTTTCAGGAAGTATTTCTATTCTACTGTTGTTTCAGCRTATTATTTTCCTCCAAATACTAAAAATTTATGGGATTAGTGTTAGAAAGCCACTACATGTAATCAAGATAGCAGAAACACTTTCTGACAAAAACTAACAAACAAACAAAAACAAGTAAACAAGTAAACAAAGAAACAAATGTAACTAATTTGTTAGCTTGACTCATTTAGCCAAATCCAGACCATATTTCATGAGTGGAGTCACTGAGGTATGAATCACTCTAAAAGGCATAGAAAACAAGAGTAACAGCTAACTGTTGCTAATTAATAACAGTTACTAATTGTTAACTTAGAAGTCAAAATATTTAGCAAGAATCATCAATAATAAAAGAATAAAGGAATTGTGGTCATCATAATTTTTAATATATCATTAAAAAAMCATAATTTTTTTGCACTTTATCCTTTCTAAAGGAGGAGATCATTGACAGAAAGATGGATGAAAACATCCTTATATTATATAATGTACTTATGTAACTTTTCTTGAATGAGATATGCTAGACACCAAACCTGGAGATTTAACAGCAGTTCTAAATTTTAAAGTATAGGATAGAAGTTTACATGATTATACAATCTTGTCATAGTTTCATATGCTAAAAAAAAAATTAAAAAGCTAATTTATTCTAAACGCACAATTCAACTAACAATGCTTAATCTGTTGTCCCCAACATTCTGTGTGGAAGCACTATGTACTGCAGCATTTTAAAATGCACGATCTGCCTAGTGTTAGTATAAAAATACTTTCTGTGCTTGTCTTCTAGCTTTTCTTTGAGATAAATTAGCTTGCCTTAAATAATTAAATATTTATTGCAACAAAGAAAGGGAATAGCTCTACAGCCTAGTCAATAGTACATCACCAGCAGAGAGATCCAACTTCTGGTCCCTTTTGCAATTAAAACTTAACACAAAATGGAACAGATTCCAGGGGAGACATTGAGAATTAACCACCACAATCATGCAGCTTGATGGGTATGAAAATCTTTGGGTATATGGCATATGTTAGTTTAAARCTCTGTCATAAATTGATTAGTGGAGAAATAAAAATCAGCGTTTTCAGTGTATCAGGTGATTCTTCTGACAGCTTCATAAAAATAAAGGTGATAACAAACAGAAAACACTCGAATAAAAAAAATATTTTCCRTTCTTTCTTTGAGATCTGTTTTGAAAGACATATTAACATATGCATTAATAAAACAGTGCAAATAAAGCCTTATAGGTAGAATAAATGAGCATCAGTTTATGACTTCTCTCAGAATAGATGATAAGTTTGTGAATATGTAAGGGATTTCTAAGTATGTTTACTGCTGGCTTGACCTTCGAAGAAATAAATATAGAATTTTAGCATACAGGATCAAGTTCACAGAAAAAAAACATACATATTGGCCCGAAAGAAAGAAGCTATTTTTTAACATTCTTAACATTGTTAAAGTTAGGTTTTGTTTTTTGAATTTTGAAAAGACATGTCACTTAGTATAGATAAATATCTTCTTAATTCAGATAACTTATTAAAATATGTAGAAGAATTATATGGAAAAAAAAGAAGGTACTTCTCTCTAGATACTGAGAAGACTAAGTGACTCAGATCTGAGGTACTAGTGATTTGTTTCTTTACACATTAAAATCACTTTTTAAAGTGGAATAAGAGTCTCCAAAGCTTGTTTTTGAAACATTCTCAAGTGTTAAGTGTTTCTCTAATGCCGAGGCTTGCACAGTTTATTAATTCATTACAGTGTTTTTGGGTTTTTTTCCAAAAACAGTTTTTTTTATTATTATTATTATTATTATTATTATTTAATTTATTTTTCTAACTAATACTTCCAAATGTTTTTGGAAACAGGAAAGTGTGCTTACTCTATATATACCTTAGAGTCATCTGGAACAAGATTAAATTTTTCACAGATACTATTTTTTGGTACATTTTGTCTTTTTAGCACTTATAGATTATAAACTTATTTAACTTTCTTTGACACTATAACTTTCTTTGGCACTATAGCTTTCATTTGGATCTCTAATGTAGTTGAAGACAGTAGAATAACACTGCAAAAAATCACTCTTATCTATAGACAAAAAGATTTTTTTAAAGTAAGCATTGTGCTAGAGTATTTGACAAAAGTATTATAAAGTATTAAAGAGAGGATGAGGACAGCTCCACATGTTAAAATATAAAAGTAAAATCAAAACAAAATCTTTGACACAGACATCCTATGACAGTTTTAAAAAAGACTTAATCTCGTTGTTTCTTGTTCTTCAGTTGTTACAAGTTCTAAATCACTCATTCTTCATTTTCCAATAAAAAGGGTGATTTCTTTGGGGTAGAGGTTAATTATTCCTGATTGATTCATGTTCAGTTCATTGGTCTTATGCAAAGTGACATCATTAGTTGTTCCTGCAATAATATAGTGCAAAAAACCAGAAAGATAAAAGTTTAACAAGGAGAAAAATAAAAGAAAGAAAAGATGAAATCTGTATGAGAATGAAGTCTTGGTGTATAAATGCAGATACTATCTCAAAGAAAGATAACTGGCAGGTAATAAATCATGTATCTCATCAGAAAAAAAAAAAATATGTAGAGTATATAGAGATATAAAGAAACAAAAGGTTCCATGTTCCATATAGGAAAAAAAAAAAAAAAAAAAAAAAAAAGGAATAAAAATAGAAAAAATGAGAAAGAATAGAAAATAGGGGGAAAAAAATGCTTCCAAAATTAGTAATAAGAATGTATGTAGCAAAAGCTGAGTTTTGGCAGCAAAGTCTATAGAGAAGCAATAACAAAGGAAGAAATACCAATGTAAGTTGTATATGAATAATTTTGTAAGTTTGCACAATGTACCACTGACATAACAAGTAAAGTGCCTGAGAGACAAACCGAGATGGATTTAAGATATAAGAAGGTCTTAAACCTTCAGSTTGTTATTACAGCTCTGTGCACCCGTATTTAAAAAAAATTGTTTTGTGCTAGGAAATGATACTTTTATATCATTTCTTGTAAAGAAGTGTCACATTCGACAAGATAAATGAAATCTTTCATTAAAAGAAAAGAAGCAGCAACAAAACTCCATCAGATTCCATTCATATTACTGAAACATGAAACGTTTGCCTCAACTTTCAATGAGACAAAGTATATACAAATCCATTTAGTTCCAGGTATACTCTTACTTAAAAGAGAAGATGAATATAAATACGCTATAACTGAGATTAAATGAATTTTAATATAGTAATTAATGGGCCATTTTATTTTACATTTTGGACCCCACAGTGAGCATCAGATGGAAGCAAATACAGGCACAGAAAGAATTCATATGTATATGCTTGTTAATTTTGCAAATTATCTTTTAATTAGATTGTATATATTTTATTGAATGAAGTTTATGTGCATACATCTACCTATCTACTATTATCTAGTACTCCTTGCTTTTCATTGAAAAATAATGAAAATGTAATGGAGGTTTTTTTTTCCCTCTTAACAGGCTACAAAATCCTTTCTCTTTACATAATTTATGAAAGGCTCACTAGTGGGGGTTTCACCTTGTAAAATACGACTCTAAGAATAGCCTGTCCAAGATTAGTAATATTATGTTTATTATTCTCAGATGAAATGTATCTATTTCTTCTATCTAAAATCTCTCCCTTTAGAACCTGTTTAAAATAGTAATGAGTACATTAAATTGAAAAATAAATACTTGCCTTCAGTTTATTTTATTAAGCTTGAGTGAAATTTAGACATTCATGTCGTATTTATAAACATACAAGTATAGCCAGATTACTAGAAAAACATGTCAACATAATACTGAYATTATGACACTCTGATTAAAAGAAGTTTTTGGCTGTAATGAAATTTCAGTAGCAGGTATCTTTTGGTGATCATTCTGGAAATGTTCGATAAATGATACTCATTCATTTTTGTGTGGTTCTCTATGCATTGTAAAGACTAAGACAGACAGTATGCACTTTGTGTGTTTCTACCAGAATTTATAATTTTTTCAAAGTATTTTAGAACCAGTAAAGATTTAATCAGCATGTATTGATTATATGTAAGACTGTCCTGTTTCTTGATGACTGAGTCTGGTAATTTTTTGCTTATCAATCAAGACAAAGTAGTGAAAAAAAAAAAAAAAAAAAAGGCTTGTTTTTATTTTTCTCTGACTGGATTTTGTAATTTTAAAATACTGTAAATAATTTTACTTTGAGAATGGCATGAATTTCTTTTAAACCTTTGGACATCTATTCAGAAATTTAAAATAGGATAAATATAAAGCAAGATACAGAACTCCAAAGTGTATATATAAATCCCAGCAGCTATAAAATATCTTATTTGTGCTTATAGTATCATTAATTTCACTGAGAACGGTTTGTCTGTTTTCTTTTTTTTTATTTTAAATGACTGCAGGGTGAATAATACATTCAGTAGCATGGAGAGCTATCCTGCTTTAGCACTGATGTTGAGCTGGCTGAATATCATGGATTTTTCAGTATTCAGTTTTTCAAAGAAAATCCGTGCTTATTTATTTTTGTAATATTTCTCCTTTAACATAGTGACAGGTTGTTTCTTTTTTTTTTTTACCCTGTCTTTTAAGAGAGCATGCCTGTATCATTTTCCTTCAAAATAGCCCAATTCTAATTTCMGCTAATTTCCACTTCCTCCTCTTTTTTGCCCCAGATATTTTGACAGTCATGGTACCAAGGTATAATCTTTCAGTTTTCAAAATGGTAGTCCTTTCCTTTTTCCTTTTTCTTTTTTTCTTTTTTCCTTTTTCCTTTTTCCTTTCTGTTTGCCTGCTTTATCCCCTATTTCCCCACTTTTTTTTTTNAAAAAAAAAAAAAAAAAGAAAAGAAAAGAAACAAACAAAAAACTACTTTAATCCTACTATACAATTTCCTTGGGCTGTGAGATTAAAAGGTAAGCCTTTTGATCCTAGCTTTGCTGGAGTAAAAACTAATAAATTTACTTTAAACATTGTAATAACAGCATAGTTACACTAAGAACAAATAAACAAAAAACAGACTGCTAAAAGTTATTGCTCTCTGGCAGTTTGTCCTTGACAGATTCTGAAAGCTGTAGAGTGTACAGATAACTCAGGAGTTTTGAAAACAGACAAGGCTGCTATCACTTTTCAAAGAAGTCCATCGAAGTTCCTTGATGAAATGTCAACAGCCATCAGGGGCTTGCTTTCTTAAATGTTCTGTGAATGGAAAATAAAGTTGTTACCAGCTGTGGTAAAAACAAAAAAAAAAAAAAAAAAAAAAAAACAGAAAAATAAAATTTCAATACGTTTGCTGCTTACTGTCCATCATTACACACACTAGATGGTGTCATCAGTAGAAAAGTATCATGGTCAGAAAATGCAGCACTCTTTGAGGCTAAATATGTTTCAATCTCAGATGTACACACTTAGGAATTGTGTTTGAAATGAATGAAATGAAACCCTTTTAACTCGTTACATGATGCCCCATGATCAGAAGCACTGGTTTAAGGAGTCAGTATGGATGATGATGGCAAGCTGAACATTCTGTTAATGCTATTGTTATGTTACGCAAAAAAAAAAAAAAAAAGTAAATCACAATACTAAACTATGAAATATGATGTAAACTTTTGGTTTCCTATGAAGTGATTAACGAATTAAGAGTCTGAAGCAATCTGCTAAATATACACAAACTTGGGCATAAACTCACTTTCCTGTGGGAGAAATATCAATAAAAACATGAGGCAACATTGATTTTTATTGTATCCTGATTATATTCTGCTGATTTCTTCTGAAAGTAGCCTCTGATGAGATGCATTTGGTGTAATTGAAATAGCTATTTTTCACAAAACTCCTCTCTAGACCAGTTTCTGAGTGACAGGTTAGCAATTATTTAAACATAAAAGACATGACAAAATCAAGTATGCCTGTATTGATGCCTGTATGTCTATGACATTGACGTGCTTGTACATATCAAAATGCAAAGACCAAATATCAGTGCCTTGGATGTTACTGGTGCTTTGAACTGAATCTGTTGCTGAATACGTGCTTGTATGGCACATACCACAGTTGTAATAATTCTAAATGGAAACTTCTTGMTATTAATGTAATAGCAATTAGTATCACAGCAATAAATATTTTAAAGAAATGCATTTATGTTTTAAAGGAATACATACAGTTATGTGCAATCATCCCCATCAGTGTAATGTGTGATGAAGATAATAAAAGCTCTAGTGACAAGATGAAAGTTAAAAATACAGAAGGAAGATCATGAAGGAGACATAAATATGCCACTAAAATTTCAGTTCTAGAAAATCTAAAATGTTGCGTGAAAGTTGTGTCTATAAATGGAAGACAATAAACACACACATACATAAAAGTCACAATCTTATTTTGTATTTAGTCAGTATTAGCAAGCAAATATCTAAAAAGCAAGTTCAAAACTAAAAGAAGACTTTGCTCCATTACTTTATCCAACCTAACTTGGAACAGCAAAGGTAATTTTACAGAATAATCTCATGAAACTGGAATAAGCTAAATAAGATCATCAACCACAAAAGAACTCTAGAACGGGAGGCAAGGCTGAAACATTCATTAGCCTTCAGATTCATGAACATATGGGGCTGACATAACAAAAGGATTATGATTATTCTCAAATTCAATTTAGAAAAATTTCTAAAGCCACACAATTGTTAAGAGTTGAAGATCAGGCAGCAACCATAAATGATGGAGACTGACAACTAATCTATTTTAAGTAATGAGGGAAGATGACATAGAATAAAGCTAAATATTTTAGGAGGAATTTTTTGAACACATGCATGCTGTAGAATTTAGCATTAATGGTAATTGGTGGCCCGCGATGCCATCAATGCGGATACCTCCAATGGCCTGGATGCCATCCTGTGCCATGTGCTCTAGGTGTTCCTGCTTGAGCAGGGCGGTTGGACTARATGAGCTCTAGAGGTGCCTTCCAACCTTAAACATTCTGTGATTCTGTGATTCTCTGATAATAATAGTGGATTTATTGTAAGATATGATCCATAAGTTTTTGCTACAGCAAAAACTGTACAGTAATTATACAGTTAATATTTGTGTTGGCCCAGTCACTGGTGACAATGTACATGATATACTCATTGTCACATTTTTTTTGGTAGCTATGACAATAGAAAAGGGGAAATGTGAAAACAAAACCACTTCAGATGAATTCCAGTTCTGAAAGAATAATAAAAACCTTCCTCAAAATGGACTGTTTGTTAGTCATGAGACTAACAATTTGGTCATGAAAATACTGACGTACTGACTAGGTTGTTTAAAAAAAAAATACTATACCAACAATAACAAGAAAAAATAGACTGCACTTAAAAAGAGGCTTAAGGACAATATTTCAAAGGAGAAGATTCCTCTGACTCTGGTGCTGTAAATCAGCTATGAGTCTTTCTCCAGGTTTTCCCAGGCCCTTCTGTCTAAGTAGAAGACGTGTCTTGGTTAATGCACATGTGAATAACCATGGGCATGCAACCGGGAAAGTGTGATACAGATGTTTGTTATTTTTTTTCCTTCCTCTTTGCAACATAGGGCCACATAGAAATATCACCAAAAATATTTATATTTGTTTCTTAGAAAGTTTTTATCCAGTATTCCTAGACAACATACATATTTTTGGCATCCAAAATTTCTATTTCAGAGATACATCACATTTTTTATGCTTAAGAACTGTGGAAATTTAAAGCTTACAATCAGATGGTCATTCAGAGCACTAAGTTAACCTGCTAAGTGGAGGGCCCATTGAGCTCCTTGCCTCATTTTCCCACACACTGCTCCTAGACAATGCTCCCATACAATGCCCCATTGCCAAAATACAGAACAAAGGCCACACATCTCTACAGAACAAAGGCCACAAACATTGACAACATTCAGTAACATTTTTATGTGAACAGCATCCCCCACAGTTTAAGCTTTGGAATTACTTTTCCTCTTTAGAATTGGACAATATAGGGCTGTTTTCTGAAGTGATGAGCATGAGTTGACAGGTAAAAAGTAAAATCTCTTTCCTTGCTTCTCTGTTTTTCACTTTTGTAGTCAGTTCTCACTTTTGCATCACTTTGAGAACTTAGCTCTCCAAAACTAATAAGAAAAATCCAGAAACTGCATGTTACAGTCTGCTAAAAGATATGACAAAAGCCAAGAAGACAGTCAAAAACAAAACTAAAAAATCTCTATGTGAGGCGCTTGGCAACTGGGGTCAGCAACATCCTTAAAATCTAGCTGCTGCAATTTTTTGCTGAAAGCTATATACAAAACTAAAAATCATTCAGGAGGTGAATTCCTCCTTTTTCAAACCTTTTCAGTTTCTCAAGGTATGTCACTGTTACGACCACCYGTTGAGATAATGTCACTCACCTTGAAACAGCCAGCCAGGCTGAAGGCTTGAAAAGGCCCTTGAACACTGTGATGAGGCCCTTTCATGGTTTCAGCAATTCTCACTTGCTTTTTATTTCCCACCTCACATACATGGGTGACCACTGAATGAATTACTGGAGAGAAGATTGCTGAGAAAGAATTTCAGATGATTTGAAAGTTAGAAAAGTAGCCTTTTTTTTTTTCCTTGTATATATTCTGTCTATCTCCTTTCTATTTTAATTTAATATTAGGCCAATGTCACACTGCCAAATTGTTACTGACAATGTTTTCTTCCATTATTTTTCTGCTGAGATCTGTGGCAGTGTTGCACTAGATACCAAGAATATACAATGCAATGGGATCTGTGCATAACAAAACAAAACCAAGCTTCACTGATTTTCAACCAATTTTTATTCTGTAAATTCTGTAATTACAGCTTTCCATGATTTTTCATTCTCCTTACACAAATATGGTTGTGGATGTCTGCATGTTGTTAGCAATTCCTTTCGACTCCTTTTCTCAGCTACTTTCCTAACACTCACAAGACATTTATATCCAGTAGATGTTTTGCTGTTTAATAGGAGTTTCACCTCCTGCTTTATATGTTTCTTTGCTTCTGATGCTGGCAGTATTTATGAGGAGGTAACTGTAATTAGTGGACTGACAATTTTGCCAGTGAGCCAAATGTTGAGTTTTGATGAAGCATCTGAAGGTGGTTGCCAGCCTCTCCCTGATCTCCTCAGCTGTAACAGTTCTCCAGGCTAGCAAATAAGGTGGCTTCCCAACTGCAGGAGTAGTAGCATTTCTTCACTGTGATAATAGTTCCTTAACAACAATTGTTGATGTTGTTCTGGAGGGACTGTTAGTAAGCCTGGATGCATTCTAGAAGGGAGGACTCCAAGTGCTGTATCCATTCATAGTTGGACTTCATTCAGATTGCAGTTTTTGTTGCACATATATTGCATGCCCTGAGGGATGCTAACTTGCAATAAGTGGAAGAAGAAGTCCTTTCATGAGCCTAAGTGAGAGTCTGTATAATTATGGAAGTTTGTTCCTGGTAGCTGGTAGCTCCAGACCTTTAACATGCACATCTTGGACTTGCGTGTATCTCTGTGCATRAAGTTCATATTCTTTCTTAAGCCAGTGGATCTTTTTCTTAAGCCAGTACGGGGAGGTCAAGAGTATGTTACGAGAAGCTCTAAAGGTTTCCCCAAAGAATAATTTCATGAGMGAAGTGTATGTATCAGCAGCGTTGCTTCCTGTTAGAGTGACCTTGAGAAGCCTGGTTGGTATTTCCTCCAAGAGGCATGGAAGATTAACAGAAAGGGTCATTCATATAATTAATAATAATAATATAATRATAATGAAGAATTTATTTTAAATTATTTATATTCTGTGACACTTTACTACAGTTATCTTCCCACCTGAAAGCAGCTTTTAAATTTCAGAAATCAGGACATCKATCAGTCCTGTTGAGGTCAGGGTACAGTTACTCATTTCACTCAGACTATCCTTATAATATCCCTTGATTGTTTGGGGATATCCCCGTGCTGCTCTCTCCTGTTTGCATGTTTCAGTTTCTAAACTTTACACTACTACATCTCCATAACTCTGTCTGAGGAATCTGCAAGTTCTTTCATAATCAACAGGTGTTTATCTCTTCCATCAATGCATAATTATTAGATATTAGTTATGCCAATGTAATAAATTAAGGAGGACTGATTAGCCCTGAAACTAAGTGACACTGACTTGATGCCACAGATACTGCCTAGATTCTTGTCCCTTTATGCAGCAGACGCCTTTGGGGAGAAGGGAATTCCAGAGAGCCAAAACAGAGCCTGGAAGATAGCGAATAGTGTTAATAATCAGGAGCAGAGCCAGTGGCTGAGGTCATTTTGTGATCCTCTTAAATTTCACAAAGTACATGTAACTATTCCATTTGAGAATGTCATTTTTTTTTTACCCTTTTATACCTCTGAATATTTTACCCTTTTAATAGTTTATTTCTGAGCATATATGACCCTGTGAGATACTGAGGACTCTGGTAGTGTGACAGGAGGGGAACATGTGGGAGCATTATGGATGACTACCCATGGACTGCATGGCACTGAGGAATGCCAGACACACATGAGTGCAGTTCAGAGAGCACTAGGGGTTGCAGGAAGGTAGGATGGTTCGCCTGCCTTTGGAAAAAAAACACAGTCCAGATAAGTACTGAGTGTGTAATTTTATGTGTGCATGAGTTTGCAGATTTACAAAATCCTGAGAAATGAAAAACTGTATGAGAATTTATAAAACTGTGGGAACTGTGAGCTCCTTTACTTCTTCCTCACTTCCTCTTCTTTTTTTTTTTTTTTTTTTTTCTTCTTTCCTCATATCAGGAAGGTGTAGTGTTTTCTGGAGGACAGTTCTCTGGAGTGGATAAATCTTATTTCATTACTGTACCATGTAAAATCTGAGAAGTGCTTATACAGACAAGTAAAGTTATTCTCTCCTGCCATTGTGATTGGTCTGCAATTTTCTTTTTTAGTCTGTCAAATGAGGTGGAATCTTGCTAGGTGAAAAAGCATCTTGTTAGGTAACTGTAGAAGATCTGGAGTCAGGGGGAGGTGCTTGCTGGAAAGGAGGAAAAAAAGAGTTTTCTGGGCCATTTATGCTAAATGATTTATATGCCCAAGCTGACTCTGATCTTTTTTCTATTTTGTGTTAACGTATATATTGCAAAGGTGTTTGGCATGCTGACTAGCTTGATGGACAGTGCACTCTGGTGCCTTCCCAGTGCTTTATTTTGCTTCTCTTTTTCCAGTGCCAGCAAGCTGATTCAGGAAGGCAGCAGAAAAAAATGGAAGCGCATAAAACAATAACTCCTCCTTTCTCCCTGTGACACCACGAGATCCTTCTTCTGTGCCCTTTGGTCCTATTCTTCTCACAGCACAGGAATTCCCCTCTGATGGTCAAACATGCCATGGTTTCAATAGTTTTCCAGACAGTAACACTGTTTGGAATATCATGTTCCACAGCCTGTTAACACCACCACCATAAAATAAACAAACACTGTATTTATACTGCCTGATTCACTCCCCACCTGAGACTTTTCATCTGTAAATGCTAAGGTTCTTTATCGCTAATGGGTTTGCCTTTTATTTATCATTTTATTTGTGTATTAATTACAATTGTGAAAGCATATTGTGGCAAGAATTAGTTAAAATGCACACAGTGTCCCTGCTATTTACTGAAAGAAATTAAGTTACGTATCAACAATCACTGGTAATGGAATCTGGAAGCAAGTTTTATTTGTTAGTATATTTGTGTTTTCGCTAAATACCTGAATGATTAAACAATCTTTTTATAAGTGAAAATCTATTCTCTTTGTCCCATTATAAAGAGAGTGATATCAATATAGTGAAAGGTGAGAGAGGTAGGTTACATCTGTTGACTACTAATTCAGCAGTATAGCTTCTGGAAATTTTTTGTCATTTATTGCTGCTAAAGAATTTATAACCTGAAATAGGCTGGTGATAATGGGCTTTAAGTCTTACAAACTCCCCAAACCACTGGATTAAAGAATCTACTGTATATGGTGTAGTCCCTGAAGCATGCTTTAATGGTTCTGCTGAAAGGGTATCAATCATACAGGAATCATTTCACAGAGTTAGAGCCAGGCACTCCAAGACAGTTAAATGTTTGCATTTTCTGTAATACAACTATAAAATTAGACCTGGAAGGCCTAACAGTCATAGTCTTTGCAATAAAATTATGTAATCCATGATATG
>NW_020454561.1:1429119-1515699 GCF_003342845.1 Nothoprocta perdicaria
CTCTGGAGGTCTTCAAAACCCGCCTGGATGCCACCCTGTGCCACGTGCTCTAGGTGTGCCTGCTTGAGCAGGAAGGTTGGACTAGATGATCTGTAGAGGTCCCTTCCAACCTTAAATATTCTGAAATATTCTGAAATATTCTGAAATATTCTGAAATATGCTGTATTTTTTGGTTTCAAAACTCTCAACTCATACATTTTGGATAGTTTTTCTTTTCTTTTTTTTTTTTTTTGTGCAGATATTTTTATTACAAAATGTATTAAAACAATTCTTAAATTAAAAATGATAAGCCAGTTAATTTTTTTTCTTGTATATATCTAGCCATGGATATGACTTGGAAACCAGATATGTTTTCCATTTATTTTATTTTGCTTTGTTTTGTTTAATTTTAATATGACAAGCAGTGTATGTTTTCATTTGCAGGCATTTATCTGCTTCCAGGTTTTCTGTGAAGAACTTTGCGTGTTTTCACAGAAAATCTAGTTAATCATACAGCCACCACTCGTTCCGTGACCCCTCTTTAGGTAATTATGATGTAGGCTGATGTAGGCAACTATGAAATAATATTTCTATATATTATTATATGTAAAAAATATATAAAAACTTTAACAAATGGATAAAGGTCTTGGAAATTTTCATCTATAGCTTGAATGAAGTTGAAATTAAAATAGGAATGCTGATTATTCCTTTAGTCCTCCTAGCAGCCCTCTTTCTGGACAAATTCAAAGGCCATTCATTTAAAAACTRCCTTGTTTGTAACTATGAATTAATTTTACAATCATAAGAGACTAAAATGAACTGCAGGGGAGAGAAATATACTTCAATACACTTTATACTTAAAAATGTTTTAAACTTTTAGTTTAGTACATATTCAGGAAAAAAATATGTTGGGGATTGTTGAATTTCTATTCTGAAATATTTTTCATGATGTATTTAAATAACACAAACAGCTTTAATCCAGTTATGAGAAGTCAAAACCATAATATTAGTTCACAATCACTAATATGGCATTTTCAGGAAGATTACTCCTCCCCAAGTGCAGGACCCTGCACTTGCCCCTGTTGAACCTCATGAGGTTTCTCGCCGCCCAGTCGTCCAGTCTGTCCAGGTCCCTCTGGATGGCAGCACAGCCCTTAGGGCTATCAGCTATTCCTCCCAGTTAGTATCATCAGCAAACTTGCTGAGGGAGCACTCCAGCCCTTCATCCAGGTTGTTAATGAATAAGTTGAACAGGACTGGACCGAGGACCAACCCCTGGGGGACACCGCTAACTACAGGCCTCCAACTAGACTCCGCACCACTGACTACCACTCTCTGCACCCTGCCATCGAGCCAATTCYTAATCCACCTYSSCGTCCACTCATCTATCCCACACCTTCGGAGATCGCCCAGGAGGATGCTGTGAGGGGCAGTGTCAAAAGCCTTGCTCAAGTCCAGATAGATGACATCCACCGCTCTGCCCTCATTTATCCAGCCAGTCACTCCATCATAGACGGTGATCAGGTTAGTGAAGCAGGATTTCCCCTTGGTGAATCCATGCTGGCTACTCCTGAGCACCTTCTTCTCCTCCACATGTCTGGAGATAGCAGCCAGGATGAGCTGTTCCATCACTTTCCYGGGGATGGAGGTGAGGGTCGCTGGCTTGCAGTTGCCTGGGTCCTCCTTTTTGCCCTTTTTGAAGACCGGAGTGACGTTGGCTTTCTTCCAGGCCTCTGGCACCTCTCCTGTTCTCCAGGACCTTCCGAAGATGATGGCGAGCAGCTTGGCTAGGACATCTGCCAGTTCCCGCAACACTCTGGGGTGCATCCCATCAGGGCCCATGGATTTGTGGGTGTTGAGTTTCCTTAGATGCTCTCTGATCCACTCTTCCTCTACCCAGGGCAAGCCTTCCTCTCTCCAGCTCTCTTGTGTCCCTAGGGCCTAGGATTCTAGAGGGCTGCCCCCGACAAACACAGAAGCAAAGGCAGCATTCAGCAGCTCTGCTTTGTCCGTGTTTTTCGTGACAGGGTACCCACCCCATTCACTRGTGGACCCACATTCTGCCTGACCTTTCATTTGTTGATAATACTTTTGAAGAAGTTTTTCTTGTTACTCTTAACATCCCCAAATGAGCCTTAGCTTTCCTTGTAGCATCCCTGCATTTCCTGACAATGTTCCTGTATTTTTCCCCAGGGGCCTGTCCCTTCTTCCACATTCTCTATACTGCTTTCTTTTGTTGGAGTTTTTCCAGGAGCTCCCTGTTCATSCACGCAGGTCTCCTGCCCCCTCTGCCTGACTYCTTACGCACAGGGATGCACTGTTTCTGGGCATGGAGGAAATGCCGTTTGAAAACTAACCAGCCCTCCTGGGCCCCTCTTCATTCTAGAGCCCTAGCCAATGGGATCTTTCCCAGCAGGTCTCTGAAGAGGCTAAAGTTGGCCTCAGGATTGCAAGACTGCTTACTGCCCTGCCTCCTCCTCATTGGATCCTGAAATGTATAGGTAAAAAAAAATAAAAAGCAGTTCAACTAAATTTTTATCTGGACTATGTAAATTTTAAAACCCTAACTACTCCTACAAATAAGTTTTTGTGTTTAGTTAATCCTGTAAACGAGTTAAAAAAAAAAAAAAAACAACAACAAAATGAAGAACATGCATTTGCTACTCATATTTGGCTCAGTAATTTTATATGCAATCACTTATCATATACAACAGATGGGAATTGGAAGCAGACTTTTTCAGACTGAGAGGCAGGTACATTGGGACAGCTTAGATGTGTGTTTATTCAGTTTACTCCTACACTCAAATTTGCAATGYAATTATCAATCTAATTGTCTATATTAATTAAGGATCTGAATCTGAACTCCACTTAATGTCTCAAGCAGAACTGCTTCCTCGTTTATGTTTATTATGTCATTCTATTTGATCTTCAGCTGATGCTTTTGTTTTGTGGCTGTTCTCACTGGTGGCCAGCGATAGGACGAGGGGTAATGGCCACAARCTGAAGCATAAGAAGTTCCGTCTCCAGGTGAGGAGCAACTTCTTTACTGTTAGGGTRACAGAGCAGTGGAACAGGCTGCCCAGGGAGGTTGTGGAGTCTCCTACTCTGGAGGTCTTCAAAACCCGCCTGGATGCCACCCTGTGCCACATGCTGTAGGTGTGCCTGCTTGAGCAGGAAGGTTGGACTAGATGATCTCTAGAGGTCCCTTCCAACCTTAAATATTCTGAAATATTCTGAAATATTCTGAAATAAGGAAGCAAAGAAAGAATAGTGTATCCATTTCAGTAGACTTTTGCAAGTCTATGGTTTACTTCTTGATGTAAACCACAAAGTGTACTAGAGACTCTACTATATTTTTTAATCTCCAAAACATTCTTTTAAGAAAAAAACACATTTTATTTTKATTGATCAAGAATATAAACAAAAATATCTTATATCAGATCACAGAAATACTAGACCTAGTCTAACATTTTACTTTCAAGAATTACTTCCAAACTACCTTCTTAGACATTTCACCTTTTGCTATATTGAAAAAGAGCCATTTCCAATGCTGCAYGTCTTTCTCTCTCTTTTTTAATCAACAACCAAGTTTCTCCCTTACCATGTAATCATTAATTGTCTATAGTAATAGTACTTTCTTGAGTTATTCCTTACATTTGTCATCTTCTATATTACTCCAACCAAAACTGACTCAGGTTTTTATAATTCCCTGAGTACCTCAGTATTAAACTAGTTACTTTTTGAGAATCTAGATTTTTCTTTGTGCTTTAGTAACTGTGTCTATTTTTATATATATTTTTTTAAGGAACAAATTTATTTCATGCAAAGTTCTTCCAAAGAACTCTCATGTTAAAACAATATGCTTCGATGACTGTTTGCTCTTTAATATATCAGTTTGGGCTCCATCTGATAGATCATTATCTGGCAACAATTCACCTTTGTTATCTAAAGATGGTAGTACCAAAGCATGTTATCTTCTCAACTTCCTTATGTTGGAAGTTGACACAGATCAATCATTTGACGTCTTTGCAAGATGCTTCTCTTTTCCCTTTTCTCTTTGCTAGTACAGAGGATTCATTTTTTTCCCCCTAATCTGATATAGTTAAAAATAGTCATCTTTGTTTTTGTGTAATAATATTCGGATTCCATTTGGGTTTTTTACATTCCTACTTTATATTCAAATCTTTACCAGGGTTTATTTATTTATTTATTTATTTTTGTTAATAACAATATTGAGTCAATATGCATGACTAAACATTCAAAGATTGAACTCCAAACATGAAAGCAATAGCTATTCTCTGAAGGCTATATTTTACTTTCTACAAAAATCACACTGAGAAACTTTGTAGAGTATCTGCCCAAAGCAATCACAAACCTTTATGTAATTTTGTAGCATGGTAACAGACCTCTATTCATAAACAGAAAAGGACCTATGTTACCTCTTTATCCTTTGGTCTACATTAAAAACAACACCTCATATAAAATATTCAGAAAATAAGATTTCCTTTTAAAGTATATATATATATATATATATATATATATATATAAATTTTTGTCCTTTTAGATTCTTTGCTTCTAAAAAAAAGTCAAAAATTATATTTGATATATATACATGCTTATTCTCATCTTTCTACTCAAAATTATGTACTGGAATTCACTCCAGTTCCCTATTTTCATCTCTCATATTTTCTTCCTCTGCACCCTCTCTCACATTCAAGCTATTATTTGCTGAATTATCTATTTCAATAATATCAAGTAAACCTTTTTTGAATTTGTAAGATATATGCATTGCAACTTTTCTTGCACTACTTTTTGTCAATTTTCATTATTTTGACAAAGATTTTTCCTTTTATTTTGTTTTTCCTAATGTTCCGCTATTTATTGTCAATCCTGGTTTATGTGTAACTCAGTTTTCAAATGATCATGGATAAGATTTCAGATTGTATGTGACATCTAAATAGACAATTTTAGATTAAAAGAAAGTAAAATGCAAGTGTTTATTTCAACAAATGTGAAATTTAACCAGAAAATTTAATCATCTTCCTTCTTGGATCAAAGTGTGGTTGGAAAGGTAGCTCAAAAATTGTAAAAAGTGTGATAGTTAAATAATCAGCAACTTCCCCATGTTTTATGGGGGAGGGGGGGAAAAGTATTTTCAGAAAAAAATGCCTGTTCTGTAGATGGTGACAGCCAGCTACTACACAGGGCCAAGACATGGAAACAAAGTCTGCAGAGCCTTGAAAAACTCACYTTTTTCTCACTGCATCTATCAGTTCTTTTCCCATCAGTTTAATTTCTCTCTCTCTTCCAATATTTGCCACCATTTTTAGGGATCAATAGTAGTCATATTATGAATGTTACAATTAACCCTCTGATGCACAGTGAACTAAAAAGTAGTTCACTATTTAGTGAACTGGTTCCGCTAGTCCAGTGGAAAACTAAAAGTTCGCATTTTCCTAGATTAGATTTTGATCACTCAAATAGCTCTGACCTGAGTGTGAGCAGAGGTACACCAGTTGATCTTCACTAGTCTGTTTCAGCTTCAACTAACTTCATGCTACATGACTTCTAAACCTTTTCAAGTCTAATAAAAAATCTGAAAATCCTTTATCTTTGAATTGCCATTTTCCTTTCCCCTTTCTCCCTGCAACCTCAAATATTTCCTCTGGGGTCTTTTGTGATCATCTCAAAAAGCAAAGCAAAATCATGTTTCTCCTCAGATGAAAATGAAAGAATAAAGGATTAAATATTTCAGGATAAATAATTTTTCTTGTGTTACAGTAATGCACAGAGTTCATATATTACATAAGAGTCAATGGTGAGCTGCAGGTACCCAGTGCTATTCAGGATGCCTGAGAGCACTGCAGAACATACAAGCTCATCTAAGAAATCCACATAGAGCTGGAGGAAATGACACAGGACTTTGATGAAGTAGTATCCATTTGGAGTGGCATCTGAAGGTCAAAAGAAACCGATATTCTAGGGCACTTCCCATGACATAGACACCTATATTTAAGCAACTGGATGTTTTAACTCAAGTTAAATACATGACCAAGAGACTTATGTATACATGGAACAGGTTGCCAAGGGAGGTTGTGGAATCTCCTTTTCTGGAGATCTTCAAAACCTGCTTGGATGCAATCCTGTGCCAAATGCTCTAGGTGACCCTCTGTGTACAGGGGGGTTGGACTAGATGATGACTAAAGATTCTCTTCTGACCTTAAGGATTCTATGATTCTATATCATATATACACATATAGATATATACATATATCTGTAAAAGCTCGACCCTATGGATGCATCTTTAGAGGCCTCACTTATGGATGGATGCAACCTCCAAGTTGCCAGCAAGGTTCTCCAAACCCTCGTTGTAACAGGAACTCCCCAGTTATTGTAGATCTGGATGATGGTAACATAGACAATTCATGATGTATCTTCCTGTATTTTCCTTTAATCACTATTCTCTTTCTTGTATAGTAATGATTAGGTGCATTACCTTGCTTATTTTACCTGATGCTAAAATTGAGCACGTAGCAAGCTTTTTGTTTTGTTAAATGTATCGTTCTGTATTACCTTAATACTGAAACATGATCGTTCTTTCCTTTGGTGTCTGGTTCTTTCCATCATCCCCTCCTGCCAATTAAAAAAACATGGTAGCAATCAAATAAAACAAATAAAATAGGTAGATGGATAAAATAGATAGAAGATTACTCAGGCTTGAGCAGCCTTACAGTTTAATTTCATGTTATTTGTTAATTTTATATTCACTCAAATCTAGATCTTTCTATTTGATTTTTGGGTGAATTCTTACTCTTAGTTGCTGGTGAATTTTGCATCAGACCTCATGTCTGTATTACTGACATGCTTATGTTACCAAGTGTTTGTTAGAAATAGATAAATAGAAGCAGAAAAGTTAACATTCAGTATTTGCAAGTGCCATTATACTGATCTTTGGAAGGAAAGACGGTTGCTCTTCAGTATCTGCCAGGGTTTTATGGCTTGCTGACCATGGTGACTTCCTGCAATCAAATTAGTCAAACTTGCGAAGTAATACCCTTTCATTCTTTCAGCTGTGGTGACTTTCAGTGATTTTGAAGTATAGCAGACCAGTCTGCTTTTTTTATTCAATATATCATATTGTATAGGTGGTGTATGTGTGTGCGTGTGTGTATGTATTATTACATATATAGACATGGAGGATGGTGATCGTCCTGTTTTCAACATCAACTTGATGCTTATCGTTTTCTGAAATAAGTGACAGTGGAGATTTGGACTGTTAGACCTCTTTCTCAAGAGGACAAGAGATTTACTTTGCGATAGCTGTAGAGCTGATACAATGGATTCTGTAGAGGATTAGTGCTGTTGAGACAGGACAAATGAAAATATTATCTATTGTTCTCATAGAGTAGTCCATATATGTATGAAAATAGGGTGCATCAGTTCCCATGAAAGCTACTATAAACATCTGTATCAGTCTGAGCTGCTTCTATATCTTCTAGATTCCTACTAAAATAGACAAATCTTCTCTCCCTTCCTCTCTTTGTCCTTTATTGAAATATCCTGCTTTTACTACAAGAACTAAAATGTCCTACACCATGCAGAGATTATAAATGCAGTTCTAGTGAGACCATTCAGAGTTTATGACACTAGCAGATCGTCTCTGGTGTATGAGTGTGATCTAACATCACTTGGGCAAAATTCTCCTTGCCTTCAATGCTTTCTAACCAAAATCAAGATGAGAGGGGAACATTAGACTAAGTGTATTCTCTTCACCCTGCACTGTGCTGAAATTAAATATTTGCTCTCTTTCTAACAATATTGTTCCACTGAGTTTGAGAATAGTTATGGTTCATGCTTTTCTCAGATATAGGAAATAACTACTGTCCCAAGGCTAGTATAGATAACCGTTTCAGCAAAAGCAGTGTGCTTATTATGTGAAATTAGATTGTCACTCTATGATATGATATCCTGTGGTTAAAACCAAATAGAGCTAAATACTGGACAAAGTTGAACAGTAGGGAAGAAAAATGCTTTATATGAAGCTAATGTTCCTACTCTACTCATATATTTCCTTTCTTATTTCTTTATTGTCCTGTAGATTTTAAAAAAGAAAAGATCACATTTAGAATTCAGAAAGATGTAGCAAATGCTTTGTGACTGGCTCTAACATCAGTTTAATATGCTTTATACTGGTTATCTTGTATCACAAGAATTCAGATGAGTCTTAGAATATTCTCATTCAAATCAGTCATTGCTTTAATAAAACTTGCTTGTATTAAAATGTTTCTATTACTGTTATATTACAAAAAGTCCACACTAAGAAATAATATACACTGTACAGCCTCTATTATTTTTCTTTTTTATATATCCATGTGCCTTCTCACTTACCTCCTAGGCAAAACAACCTTCATGTCTCCTGCTGTCCATCCAACCAAATCTCTCTTTCTCCTTATAATCTTTGAAATCTCTTATTGAATGTAACTTTTGCCTGAATGAAGACAGCAGGATAGAGTCTGTAATGACATGAGTACCCAGAAGCAATCAAGTATATAGCTTACTGAGTCATGCCAACCTGTCAAGTCTGCTTTATCTCCTTCTAACACAAAAGGCCCCTCAATTAATGCACTTGTTACAGACATTGTGAATTGGATGTTGCTATTCTCTGACGTGAATCAGGAGACCATCAAATATCATTTGAACATTTAGAATGATATTTAATTAAAACATGTAGTTTTGGGGGCTTTTTAGCCGTACATTGTTCTTCTAAAATTTTGCTCTAAACCAAGGGCTCGATTTAAAAACAGGGATAGGCAGTTATATACTTTTTCTCTCTGGGCTTAATTTTAAGTAATAGACATCCTAAAAAAAAAAAAAAAAAATCATCTTTAGTAACTGTCTAAATCTAAAGGTGAAACTCCTGGTAGCTTCCACTTCTTCAAGTTTTTCCTAGTCATGCATGCTTCTGCTCTTGGACGTAACTATCTATGTGCAGTTGTTCAGCCTCAAAGATACACAGGATCATAGAATGGTTAAGGTTGGAAGGGACCTCTAGAGATCATCTAGTCCAACCTTCCCATTCAAACAGGGACACCTAGAGCATGTGGCACAGGGTGGCATCCAGGCGGGTTTGGAAGACCTTCAGAGAAGGAGACTCCACAGCCTCCCTGGGCAGCCTGTTCCAGGGCTCTGTCACCCTAACAGGATAGAAGTTCCTCCTCACCTGGAGATGGAACTTCCTGTATTACACTGTATTACACCTATTGAACTGTATTACACCTATTATCCCTTGTCCTGTCACTGGCCACCACTTCTGAGCTTGGCCCCTTCCTCCCCACATTTCCCCTTCATGTACTTATACATATTAATCAGATCCCCTCTCAGCCTTCTCTTCTCTAGGCTAAACAGGCCCAGCTCACTTCTTAGTCTTTCCTCATAAGACAGATGTTCCATTCCCTTCGTTCCACTCATCTTTGTTGCCCTCCCCTGGACCCTCTCTAGAAGCTCCATGTCCTTCTTATACTGGGAGCCCAGAACTGCACCCAGTACTGAAGATGTGGCCTCATCAGAGCTGAGGGGCAGGATCCCCTCCCTTGACCTGCTGGCAACGCTCCTCCTGATGCAGACCAAAGTTCACAAACTCATTATTGTTGTTAGAAATCTTGTGGTCTGCCCTGTGTGTGTTTTCTAAGTGTGTTTAACCCATCTGCAGGATAAGGAAGAGGTAGATCTCATATTAATGGCTTATTTAGTGGTTTGGGGATGAGAACAACTATAGAAATACCAAGCTGGTGTTCATCTTCCCTAACCATATGTATCTAATATTCACTTAGAGATAGATAATAGGAGATAATCTCCTTTTATGACCAGTGAGGTTCTCTACATTTTTAGAAAGCTTTTAATCTGATTACTTTTAGGTGATTTTCTTTGAATTAATACCAATTGTCCCTCAGATTAAGAACTTAGATTAATGTCTATTAGGATATGCATTGTAATGAAGGAAAGGAAGTAAAAAAGCTTCAAACTGATGCTAAGTAAATACTGTGCTGTGTCTTCATGAAGATACTACTTTAAATTACCTTTTTGAGACTTGATTTGATAAATATGTTTTAAGTAAATACATCTATAAAGTCTCAACAGTTTATCTTATAACTACTCAAATAATACATTCTAATATTACAACACGTCCTTTCAAGTTTCAAGGTTACCTACAAAAGATTAGAGCTGTCAAGTCTCATGGTGCTTATTATATAGTGTTCCTGTTAAAGTTGCCTATGAAACCATTAGCCTTTTCCTTGGACATTTCCTGTTCTGCRTGGCTGAGTGTGTTTATAAACCACATATTGCTTTGAAGGTAGTCTAAGTAGAGTTCAGGTTAAATTAGCTGCTAACAAGTTGCACTTATTGAATTGCTTTTGTTTACACCACAAAAGAATATTGTTATCCTTGGTGGTTTCAATAGTTTCCTTTCAAGTAGATCATGTATAAGCATATTAATTATTTGACTCTTAATAAGGACATTGAGAAATTGTGTTCTGGATACTAAGAATGTAGTTAATGAATTAATTCTTACTTGTTAGTGAAGCATTTTGTAAAATTGTTTTACATATTTTTTTCCACTGAGCAAGGGAAAAAATGCAATCAATCCAAGGAATATTTCTCCTCTCTCTTCCTGAGGAAGATATCGGGATTCCAACAAATTTTAATTTTCCATATTTTCAAGATTTCTAAACTAACATATAAATTCACTGGCCATGTAGACTGCATAGCCAGAGGTTATAAGACTGAGGTAGACAGAATATATCAGTGTAGGTCCTCAGCAGCTGTAAAATGAACAGCACCATTTGATGCATCTATTGTAATTTACTTCAACTGAGCATCAGCTTCCTCCTTGGTTAGTTTTCCTAAGACAGAAATACATGATCTAGTTTACAGTTTAATGAAAATATGAAGATATTTCTGTTAACTGTTTAAGTAAGTAGCTTGTTCTCAATGGCAATTTTGTACTAAAAGCATTGTTAATACAGTAAATGAAAAGAACTCTATTTGTTGCTTTCATAAAATTGTATCTTATGTGCCACCCTTTAGGGTAACTTTTATAATCCTTTACATCTTTGTAAAAAGCCAGTTGGCTGGTCTTAAAAGAATACATAAATTTTCCATATTGTTTTCCTTAGGGTATATGGAAAGGGTTCAATATTTGCAGCTGACTCTATTTAGTAGATGATAATTCAGTGTGGAAAATTACATAATACATACAAGCTGACACAGTTTAACATAATTGACAGTTTGCTGAGGGACATCCCAGCAGAATTCGTTTGCTCAGGGAATTACTTTGTATCTCAAGGTTAGACTAAGGGCATCTATGAAGCCTTTGTATGCAAAGGTACAGCAACTTTGCAGAGAAATTACTTATCCCTTGACCTCATTGCAATAAATACAGACCCTCCTACATTCACACTCTGGGTACTTAAGTAGCATAAAAATACAAACAGCAAAATGTAAATGCTTATTTTATTAGGATATAAAGCTATCCAGTGAGATATTAAAGCATTCATAACACATTTATAATGTTTCTAAAATGCTAAAACAGCATTGACAGCTAAATAGTGCAGCAACAGCAAGAACTGAAAAACACATAGTACCTTTTGTTCTACATTTGTCTTAATAATATATTTACACTGTTCTTATATGAACCTTACTACACTAATATTTTTCTGCCTTTTGACAGTGCATAAAAATTCACACACAAAAAAAAAAGGATATAAAAATCCAAGAAGCATGGCAAGTGTTATGATTTTGAAATATTTTCCATAGTTTATTTATTTGTAGGAAGGACAGGAGTGCAGAGAAGAACCTTGGGCCAAGGTTTAACAGCAGTCTACAGAGAAACTAGCTGTTACAGAAAATGTGTCAGAAATCATTTAATTCAACTATGTTTTTAGAGAATATTTTAGGCTGAGATATGTGGCATCTACATAAGTAAACTAAAACTGGCTGTACAGGCCATAGGTCTTTTGATTTGGGGAATGAAATTCCCAGTTTCTGAACGGTTTAAAATGTAAGATGCATTCTGATAACTCTTTGTCACAAAATATTAGTTTATCTATTTTATTGTGGTTTTAACAAAAGTTTCAGAAAAAAAAATCATGTTCAGAACAGAATTTCTTACATCTTTCCCTCATTAAAAAAAAAAAAAAAAAAAAGGTAAACCACCATAAGATATTTCTGAAGCTATAGAGTGAGGAGTGAGGATTTTTGTTCTTTTATATAATAAAGGTGCTAGTCTTTGGAATATTTATATATTTCACATTTATTCTTTTATGGTTGCATGAAAATATGTCAAAGAATATGAATGTTATCCTGATCTGGAATAGATTTTTTTTTTTCTTTTGTGATTTAACATTTTCCTGGGAACTATTTTCACTAACTCTATATTCATTTGAAAGATATTAATCCAGGAGCAACCAGATGTCATTCTGTCAGAGAAGGTTCGACTCTGCTGCTTATACATGAGAAGTTACAGTAGGGCATTTGAAATCAAAGCGTCAGCCAAGGAGTTGTCGGATGAGACTTATGCCTTTATGGAGGGGGTGGATGGAGATCTGCTACATTAACATATGACATCTGAAATGACATTGTGTACTGATATTTTGACTGTAATGATGAGTTAGAAATTTGTATTTAGACACATACAATTAAGTGTCACCTATGAGCTGAAAATAGCCACTTGCTTTCAAAGACAAAATAAAAAGGTATCAGAATTTGTCTTCTCTGAACAGGACAAGAGTAGTTCAAGAAGAGTAACAGATATTATTGAATGAATTTGGCTGTTGATGGATTATTTTGAAACAAAAGTTATGAGAAATGTTTGAATATATTTTGTCTAAGTATAGTTTTGAGTTGAAAAATGATCTTGGTAAGGAACTGGGAAATGGAAGTCAGAGGATCTTAGGTGACTGCTCATGGACTTTGGAAAATTGTAAGCTATTAAAAAAGCATTTGAACTGGTGACTTCTCAGTGTATATATTAAAAAAAAAGATATGTAGCTAAGAAGCTTAAAATAAATGTTTTTAGAGGAATATGAATAAATGAAGTAAATTTCATAAATAATATATTGTTTGACTTAATATAGCACAGACAAGTACAGATGAGTGTAATAAAAATAATTTCCAGATACTTAATACCCTGGCAAAACATTTTCTAAGGGACAAAAAAGGCAATCACAATGGTAACCACTACCATCAGGAAACCTTTCAAAACTCAAAATTTGTATATGTCCATGTCGGTTTAGTAGTTCTGTTGCATGAGAAGTAAATAATACAACTTGTTTCAAGGATATTAAAGTATGCTATGTAGGAACTTTGACATAAATTAACCCCAACTGATAAATTTCAGAGATATAAATTGCATATATATGTACATGTATTAGCAAAACATTTAGGAAGTGTTATGTCTGTTTGTGTGTATGTATACAGGGAAATGAAAGCAASTTGTCTTCCAGGGTTTTTTTGACTAGGAGAACTTATAGAAATGTGGATTAGGTGACCTTTAAGATGTCCTTTCTAACCTCAACTATTTCATGGTTTAATGACTGTGTGAAAAGAAAGCAGTCTTATGTAGAAGGTACACTTAGTAGCTCTGCACATCCAAAGATTGCTCAGTTCCCTGCTCCGTGGAAGTTTACTATTGTAGAGTGCAATCCTATAAGCAGCTAGACCACTAGAAAGACATGTTCTTGGGATCACACAATTCTACATCTAGGTGACTGTAGCAATACTTACACAAAGTGACACCTTGTGAAGTTTAGGACAAAATGTAATTGAGAAATTCATTTGTAACAGAAATGGTAAGTTAATCAACATTCACTAGAAATCTATGAAGCAATTGTGTAATTGACTGAAATCCTAAATATTATGTAAATAGACATGTTCAGTTCTAGACAATCAAAGTAAGCTTTGAGCTATATAGACCTTATTACTGTGTTCAGTATACAATTTTTCCTTTTCATTCAAAGTCATAAAGAAGAGAATCAGGACCAACTTTAGGAAGCAAAAAAACCAGCTCAATAAATGTGAAGACATCTGTTAACATATATTAACATATTTTAGTTAGATATTTCCCAAATTATATTTCTATTTTTTGTTGTTTTTCTATCTTGCCAAGAATTATACTATTATCAGTAATAAAGATTCTGCAAAGCGAACATGGCCTTTCCTTTATGTATCTTACCAATTCCTATAGAATGACATCAGACCATATCCATCATAAAACATGGCTCGATGGAGATACTAACCCTCAGTTTATAAAATAGCTGCAAAGCAATAGCAAATTTGACTAGGAAGAACAAATGTTCATAAAGAATGAGTCCATGGGCATCATAGGAGTAAGTAAAAACTTCTGCCTCCAATGTGAAGTCAATTGGAATTTCTGATGATGAGGCATGAGCTAGAGTAGCGCACCCAGCATCAAGTTAGTTCAGAGGTATGTGCTTATTCCAGGAAGAGATTTTTAAAGACATACATTTAAGGCTGGCCAAATGACTGTTCTTTGTGCTTTTAAAATCTCTTCTCAGATTACTAAAATGAGCAAAAAATCTCACAGCAAAACAAACCAGTGGAAGTACTTTACAGAATCACTTTTCAGAGATAATTTTATCTTTCAGAGATTTTCTATTTCTGAGAGCTAAGCAGAAACCTGCTAAGTCACTGAGTCACTTCTTTATTCTTTCACTTTTTTTCTCCATTTTTTTTTTTACTTTACTTTTGCATTTTTTACAAATGGAACCTGAAATATAAATAGAAAATGTACAGAATATGTATCATCAAAGCTTTCAATCTATAATTTTGTTCTTTAAAGAATTATTTATTTTTTCTTACTAGTCAATGATGAGATACGCATGTGAAGCACATATGTTTATGCATATATAAAATATGCTCCATTTGATTTAAATGTAAAAAATTGCATTAGAAATTATGAGCAGTTAGAGAAATCAAAGTGTGTGGGTGTATAAAAATCAAAAATTGAAACCATGTTAAAAGTGACTAGTTCCTTTTCTGAGAGTATCAAGATTCTTGTACAAGTTGTGGCAGATTGCATCCCACGGTTCAGATGATAAGGAACAGTTTATATATATGTGGTGACATTGCCACAGGCAAGTGGCAAAAATGCCTTCCTTCCTATAAGTTCTCATGAATAGCTGCATTTTCTTTTTCTTTCCTCTTTTGAACTGCAATTAGTTTCTCTGTTTGCTGCCTGTGAGTGTGAGCTGACTGGAGCTATACGCGCTAGATGCAGAAATTCCTGATGATGCCTCTGCAGGAAGGTCAGTAAACTAGTTTGCAGTTTTGCTAGCCTGAAGGAACGTCAGTAAACTAGTTTGTTTCCAGTGCATTAGAGATGGAAAAGACAGTGAGTCATGTGCTTTTTCAGAGCAGTTCTCCTATTTCACATCTGTTGGTAGCTCTGAAGCTAGTACCTACATATTTTCTTTGCTCCTCACCATTTCAAAGCCTCTTGAGTGCTAAGACTAATGGAACTAGTTTTTCTCAAGAAGAAAGAGACGTGGAGTTGTTCAGTGAGTAGGCAATAGGCAATGTCCTGGCAGGACTATGTTTTAGAGGATGAGGTTTTCTTCTTCTTCTGCCATAGGTTAGCATGGGACTTGTGGTGTGTTTTCTCTATACAGTCTGCTTACTTACACTTGCTTTACTCATTCTAGGCCAAAGTTGGAATAGTTTTACTATTAGCTAAGTTTACTTGGCAGTTTTTCACAGTCACATTTAGCACATAGTGTTAATTTTTTGTTACTCAAAGACTGCATACATTTCTTAGACCTTTGCACATATCACAGAGCTATATAGTGCATGTGTCATATACTAGTGAGCTAAGCTAAAACAAGTTAGGCAATAGTAAACTGAGCATTAGGTAATTGCTATAGTTTAGCTTCAAACTAAAATTGGCTCAGGCTAAACTAAATTCAGACAAGTGAAGAGTCTCTGCATTATTAAGTCAACATAAAGCCTGTGGCTTTCACCAATAATGACAAAATCATGTTTATTGGCCAGGAGTGTATATCACAGAATCACAGAATGGTTGAGGATGGAAGGGATGCAGCAGAATAATGCACTACGTAAAATATTATAAAACCACTTTTTCAGCCCTACTTGCTACTCCTGTTTTTATAACTTCAAAGATTATATTCATGCTTTGTACACCTGCTTTACAGCAGTTCATATTGAATTCTCACCCATGGTGAACCCAATATTCTTTTTTGAGTAATTACTTTCCAGAGCACAGTTGTGCCATCCATCCATAAAGCCTAGATTCTTTATCTTCTTAGCCACTTTGTACGTGGCTGTATTGAAAATAAAGTTCATTGAAAGATTTCTTTTCTGTAAGAGATTGCCTGATATTTCCCAAAAGGCATCATTCTGAGTGTGTAATGTAGATATTTCATGCAAGAGATGATTTTATAAAAAGAAAATAAAACAATGTATTAAAAAACCAAAAAGACAAAATGACTTTTTTTTTTTTAAAATTTGTTTGGATTCAAAATTAAATAATCTTTCTGACTAGCTCTGGTAGAAAATGGCAGCCAGACACAGGCAGGTCAATACCTTATTTACTCTGACAAAAACTGCAGTCTTACCATTGTTATTTACCGTTATGACATTTTTGTATCATTCTCAAATTTTATCAACTATGAGTCATGCTACAGAGTGACTCTGAGCCTTGTACTGATCCTACTTTACCCTACCAGAACCTTATGCGATACCACTTACTGAGATCTGCTCATTAATCTCCTCTTAATCTGCTCATTAGCCTTCTTCTTTGGAGATCTTTAAAACCCGCTTGGATGCAGCCCTGTGCCACGTGCCACGTGCGTGTGCAGGGGGGTTGGACTCGATGACCTCTGAGGTCCCTTCCAACCTTGGGCATTCTATGATTCTATGATTCTAATCAGCTCTTAAACCATGCAACGTGCTTCTTACTATGTCAATTTTATCATAATATCACAAATACACTGTCTCATCAGAGCCAAGATGTTCCCACATTCAGTTGAAATACAAGTAGGAAAGATTATAAATAAATCTCCTAAAGTAGAAGTATTTTCAAATAAAGTAATTATTAAAATGAATCTCCAAGTCTAAGATCTTTTTTGGAAAATGAAGCATGAAAAAGTACTGTTAGAGAGAATGTTATCTTTCAGCTTCATCTTTTCTTCTTCCAGCAGTGGAAGCTGATGAATGCTTTAAAAGTATAAGAAACGGATGCCTAGGCACCTCAGTAGGACTGATATTTTCAAATTGTATTTGAAAGCAGCATTTTAGCCAATAATTCACCTTTCAGAACTTTCAAAAAAAAATAGAAAAGTACTGAAGAAATGTATATATTTTTATAATGGCAAAAATCTTTCACCCAGTTAGAATAAAAGTAGCTATATTTGTACTAGGAGTAGGCAGAAGGATTTTAGCTTCTGTGTGTCTTTTATTCAAAATATATGACAGGTAAACTGGATATTTGGGGGATCAGGAAGAGACTGTGGAAGGAATGAATTCAACTCACTATGAATAAATGTCTCCTGCCAAAGAGTGTGTTAGGCAGTAAGATAAGATTCTAGAAGAGTTCTGTCTTTATCATTTAGACCTAAATCAGATAGTATTCTTCCTCAAAGAAAAATAATGTTGTGATGGGGAGATTAACTATTGACTTCATGCTTAAGCTGATCCTGTCAAAATTGTTCCAGGATCTTTTGCCCAATTTGTGAGCTATGTCTACTGAAGAAGTTTAGACTTCTGTTTCTGACTGATTGAAAATATAACATAGAGGAGAGTGTGAAAACACTGAGTAGCTTGATCTGCAGCAGAATGTGGTCATGTGATACACAACTTTTTATATCAGAGCTAGCCTCTGGTTTCCCATATCAAAACTTGGTTAGGAATATGATCTGCAGGACAGCCAGCTCTTAGAAAGATCGCCTGGCTAGTCGTTAGAGAATTTTGAATTAACCATTACATTTGCAATTGGAAGTCTTTGCCTTTTCATGTGAGCATATCAATCATTGTTTCATAGTCTTTTGCAGATATTTGTCTGTAGTCCATGAAATGCTCAGATAAAGGAGCTCAGACATAAACATATTCTGTTTGTATTCAACTTTATATTAGTTAGAGGTCTAAACAATGTAGACACAGAATCACAGAATCATAGAATGCTTGAGGTTGGAAGGGACCTCATCTAGTCCAACCCCCCTGCTCATGCAGGGTTACTTAGAGCACATGGCACAGGGCTGTGTCCAAGCGGGTTTTAAAGATCTCCAAAGAAGGAGACTCCACAACCTCTCTGGGCAGCCTGTTCCAGGGCCCTGTCACCCTCATTGTTAAGAAATGTTTCCTTAAGTTCCTATGGAACTTTTGGTGCCTCATCTTGTGGTTGTTTCCTCTAGTCCTATTGCTGTTCACCACTGAAAAGAGATCAGACCCCTCCTCTTCACTCTCTCCCTTGAGGTATTTATACACACTGATCGATGTAGATATAAATCCTTAAAGCTTCACTTGATCAACTTTCAGGTAAGTTTTTGTGGTAGGTTGTAATAGAAAAGGAGCCTAACTTTAAGAGAATAGCTCATAGTGAGCCAATAAGCAAGATGATGCACAAGAGTATGTGAACACGTCTGTCCCATCATGAAACTTGACCTCATGCACACTTGACCTATGTGTTTAGGGCCTGTTCACCACAAGTTCTGGGAACTACATCAAAAATGAGAGTCTAATTGTGTCATTCTCTTTGAAGGATTGACACTATTTGAAAGTGACTGTTTTTCTGCTTAACTCTAAAAGTTTCAGTAAAAGCTTCCAGCATGTTTCGTAACTGAACAAACTGTCCTGGAAACCAAATATAAGATATGATTTCAGGAACTGTATTCAGAATTCATTAAAAGTATTAACTGAAGAAAAAAATAATACATAACAAGGATCCATTATCTTGTGGGACAGGATACGAGTCTTTTCAGTCTAAAAATTTTCAGTCCTGCATGCTTCATATAGTCTTTTATAYTATTTTACATGGATGAGTGAGCGGGAATATTGTTATCTCTCAATATGAAATCGACAGTGTCCCATGATGAAACTTTTACAAGGAAAAATCCTTTTATTTCCAGAATATCTTGCTAGGAATTGTATTTATGCTGGTGCAGGTGCTACATCAGGTGATGATGATTTTTTGTTACCTTTTGCTGGCAGAAAGTATATGTCTCATGAATGCACTGTGAGCAGTAGCTATGGTTGGTTAAATGATTACAAAACTATTATACAACCTTTGGCTTGGAAACAGTAGTTTTTGATCTAAATGGATAAATATTTCCATGTGATCCATGCAAACAAAACTGAGACTCACCTTTATGTCCGTCTCAGCATATTTTCACATTTTTATACATAATGCATAGTGCCCTGCAAGTGATGACTCTTTTCTTGTCTTCTTAATTAAAAGCACCATAAAGTTCAGAATTTGCAGTCTAGGGAGATTTTTATTAACCTTCTTTAAAAATAGACTGCATATTATGTATACCATCTTCAATGTCATTTTACAGAATTAAATGGTTATATTCATTGCAGTGAAGTTACCACTGGCTCATAAATTAATGGTTAAAAGTTCTTTCAGTAAAATAACAAGAACATAATTAAGCTATAGAATGTCTCCCAATTTTGGGTGACATTTTGATGAATTAAAATTGTAATTACTTTAACTTTTTAGATGTAGCTGACACCAAGCAGAAAGTCATGACTTTTTTCGGTAGTGAGACTGCCTCTTTATATTAGCCCAGTAGCAATGTGATTTAACTTTTATAATCTGAAAGGTTACAAAAAGTATTTCTGCTGTCTCTATGTTTAACTACTTCTTGACTGAAGTGAAATGTAAAGCTGCATTGTCTAGAATTAAAGTGATATCATTATGTGGCAATCAATAAATATATCAGTTCAGGTGAACGAAATTACAATTGTGATATTTGTCAGTCTGCTGACAAATTTACATTGTTTGATGAGACAGCACATCATAAATCCTAGAAATTTTATTTTCCTTTCTAGCAATAATTGCATGTCAATTCTTGCATACTATGTAGTAGTTTAGGAGCAAATAATAAGATCATGGTCATCTGCCAAAGCATGTTAGCTAATAAAAGATAAGATGAAAAGGAACCAAATTCTGCTCATTCAAATTCTTTTGTGTTGTCTTATATAATTCCTTTTTAACAGTATATTAGAAATTCCATGATATGTAAAAATACCCTCCGGGGAAAGGAAAGAGGACTTCAGAATAACAGATGTCTTTTGAATACTTTTACAATACAGGAAAGATTTTTTTTTTCCCTTTACTATTGTTCTCAATGCTATTATGCTTATTTTGTGGGGGTGTTATCTTTGTTGTTCATTTATTTATTTTTTTTTTAACTGAGATTCTTGCAGAGACCAAGAACTCAGAAAAACTATTGTAAAATAAAATAAAAAATAAGTTGCTGAATGAAGATGATTATCAAACTTGCCATGTTAATTATCATCAATGTTCTTGCAAATTTACTCATGTCACTATAATGCAGATAAAAAAAAAATCTAGAGTTTGGGAAGATCTTCAGCAAATTGTCATTGCCATAATTTGTGTGTACAGTCTTGACAACATAGAATCACATAGAATCACAGAATGGTTGAGGTTGGGAGGGAACTCTAGAGATCATCCAGTCCAATTCTCCTACTCAAGCAGGTATACCTAAAGCACATGGCACAGAGCCACATCCAGGAAGGCTTTGAAGATCTCCAAAGAGAGAGACTCCACAACCTCTCTGGACAGCCTGTTCCAGTGTGATAACCCCTATATCTCAGTGTTATGATTGTCCTTATTTTATTTTGTTGATTTTAGGTATTGCAGAGCACACAAAACTCAACACTGTGCTGTGAACAAAACAAGGACACAGGACAATCTCATTGAGGTCTCCTCCAGGAAATGAACTTAATTCCCCCAGACTTTAAGCAACAGGGGTGCTGCAGCAGTCTTAAGACCTTTTCCTTTATTGTCTCATGCAATTTAGCATCTAAGTTTTGGTAATAAAGTGTATCTTGTTCTTATACTAGAATATATAGTCCAAATTGGTCCAGTGCTTGCTGCTGAAAGCAGAGGAATTATCAGGGCTAGCAAGAGAAGGTGAAAGCAATGAATTCAACTATTGTGGAGACTGTGGCCACAGTGCCAGTGAACATGCTCCAGTGATAAATTAAATTAGCAATATATTCCATTACTAGGAAAATGCAGTCCTCCATAGGTAGTATTGTTTGCAACGGAGTTTTACTCTTATTGAAAGAATTGGAGTGACTGAAGTACAGACTGATGTACAGTATTGCAAAGGGCATGAATTCTTGGTATCACAGCAATATTACACTTCTTTCCCCACTGAACTTTAATTATACTACCTGATGTAGAAAACATTATGGTCTGCAGTGTGTTCTTTGCAACCCAGTCCTACCTTGCTTGACACACTCCCTATCCTATGAGCTGGTGATGCTGATCTGACAAGTACTGAGAGCACTAGCTATCTGCAAGACAAATGCGCTGCACAGTGTCCAGCCATTTTATTTGCTTTCTCTATGTTGGTCAGAATTTTTTGGCGAATATATATTGTTCATAATTAAGTGAAATTCTTGTTATCACCTCCTTGTCTCACTGATAACACCTATCATGTTATGCATTCGCATATCACCTTTTACATAGCAATTTGCAAATACAATTAGTTTACAGGAAGTAGGGCTTGGAAATGTAGTAATCTGAATTTAAAATATGTATATATATTTTTTTTTTACCATTCCATCTGTTAGGATATATAGAAAAGTGCTGCCTCTTGAATGTTCCTGTAATTTAACATTCTGAGGGAAAGACATATTTAAAATAATTGTAGACATGTAGTACATGTAGTGCACAGGCATTCTGTGGATTCCTTTGAGATGGAAAGGTAAAAGAATTTGTATAAAACACAATCTGAAAATAAATCCTTTTTGTTTACCCACCAAGTCTGAATTGTTGAATAAAACAAAAGGAAAACTTTCTTTTTCCCTGAAATATAAATGCCTGATGCACAAGAGAGAGGTGGAAGGATGATACAATGCATCTCTTCCTAATATTCAGCTATTCTTTCATCTGCATATCCTGACTCACTGATTCTGAAAGTGGGGTTTCCACACTCCCTCTGCCAAATGTTTTGGTTTTGGTTGCTCCTTGTGTTGTGCTTTTGGACTCTCCTTGAGCCAAAAATCTCAATTTTATATGCCAAGAAATCACCTTTCAAGTAGGAAAAAAAAAAAAAAATAAAAGAGACTTTTTACTACTCTTCCTTCCAGAAAAGCTCCTAAAAGATCTTCATGATGAAAAAAAAAAAAAAAATGAGAGAAGAATCCTTTATCTTGTCTAAAAGAGAGATTATACCTAGGCTGAATGGTACATGAAAATGCCTTACATACAGGAGACCATTGCAGGAGACCAGCAATTGAAATTGATTAGAAATGAATATCCTGATCACTATATTTTAAAAATTAACGTCTGTAGCTTTGTTTGTCTTTTTTCATGCACCTTAATGCCCAGTCCTACAATTATCTTCACAGGCTGGAACATAGGGCAAAATATTATTAAAAAAAAAAAAAAAAAAAAAAAAAAACAAAAAAAAAAAAAAAAAAAAAAAAAAACACCTGTGAAAGAGATGACATGAAAACAAAACCAGGATAAGCAAAGGATGGAAATACTACCTGGACTTGGGAATAACTTACTTTTCTCAGTGTAATTCTATAAATTTTAATATAAACTTAGTATTTAATTATATAAATTCTGTATAGAGTCTATAGCTTTCCTCTGTGTTACAGAGAAAGCATATAATCTTCATTTTATATTGTTTATAGTCAGACTTTGATGAAAGTGCTTGCAATAAATATTTGGATAACTTTTTCTCAAATTTGTAATTGATTTTCTGCCTTTGTATCAAGTAGCATCAGAGATCTTCCATTGGTGACAAGCCTCCTTTTTGAAGTTAATAGAACAAGACAGTGAATAAATTCATGTGCAAAGGAGAAATTGTCTTGATATTTCAGTATTATTTTCCACAGTGTTCAATTTCATAGTTGAAAATAAATTAGTTAGAATGGTGCTTTTGATAAAATTAATTGTAGGTATGTATTTCACTCTCAGTGTTTATTTATCCTTTCTGGTGTCATGTCAATACTTTTGGAGTAAACAGTTCTTGGTCTATTACATTCAACTAGTGCAAAAAATAAAAAGAAATCCATGCTTATCTATGGTCACTACAAGAGATATTCACAATAATAAGCATTCACAATGTTCTAAGCATTCACAATGAGCTGCTTTTGATAATTTAATAAGCAAACTCATACAGAGTAAAAAAGAAAGTTTATTTTGGAGAGACACCACTCTCCAATCCATTAGATTTCTTTTCCATACTTTAATTTTGGAAAATCAAAATAACAATATTTTCATAGCAAGAACAGTCTTTGGTATAGAAGTAATCTTTCAAAGAGAGCACTGTATAATTTATCATATATAATTTACCACATGAATTAAGAAATATCATATGTATTGTTTTTTGAACACAACTTTGCTTGTGTATTTGTCATTGAAATGCAGACAGATAAGGAAAAACATCATCAGTAAAAGCAGAAATTTTCAAAAAAACAATAAATATATACATTTCTAGTGATCCTTTGGATTCTTATATGTTTATTAAAATATTTTAGATTATGATGACGTATGTAGCTAACCAGTTCTTGTTCAGATGCAAAGTAAACAATAATAATTGTAAAATAGATCATGTTTCACATTAAATTGATATGCTGAAGCAGATAGTTCCTGTGAGATAGTCCTTTGCACTAATGTCTTGAAAACTTCTAGTCCATTTAGTAGAATACACTGGGTTAGCTGCTAATATAATGCTGAAAAGACTGCTAAATCTAGTGTGATTCTCAGTGTATAAATCTCCAGCTGCACAGTTTATTCTGTGMTTTCAACCTCCTGATCCTACCCATGAAATCCTATTTATGGTATACTTGAGGGAACTCAGAAAAACAGTGTCATTATTTCAGGAGTGACATACTGAGTTACTCAAAATGTTCTCATCTGCTGCCTGCTCATCCACCCTGATATTTTTTTATGAGATTAGGTCTATACTAAATAAGGAGAAATGACTATATGTTTCCATGCCATTGTTATTCTAAATAATTTGGTGCTTAAATATGATGCACTGTCCTTTCACTTTCATTGATGATGGGTGGTATTTGACAATCATATTTTGTCTTTTTGTCCTTTTGATTTCAATACTGAAAACTAAAATCAATATATATAAAGTCCAAGAGTATATATTATACTGCTTACACTGCACCAAATTCTGGTCTGTTCTTCAATTTATCTTCCTTTCCTTTCCTTTCCTTTCCTTTCCTTTCCTTTCCTTTCCTTTCCTTTCCTTTCCTTTCCTTTCCTTTCCTTTCCTTTCCTTTCCTTTCCTNTCCTGTCCTGTCCTGTCCTGTCCTGTCCTGTCCTGTCCTGTCCTGTCCTGTCCTGTCCCACCCTTCTTTCTCTCTTTTCTCAGTATATAAATATAATTTAGAAATATAATATTTAAAATGTGCATAA
This sequence comes from Nothoprocta perdicaria, assembly GCF_003342845.1. NCBI lineage: Eukaryota > Metazoa > Chordata > Aves > Tinamiformes > Tinamidae > Nothoprocta > Nothoprocta perdicaria. The sequence continues at coordinate 1,453,769 of NW_020454561.1, forward strand.
TCTGTTTCATAAATTCACTCTTCTCCTTCTCATTATAATGACTAATAACAATGTGTTTGTCATACAGTTTCCCAGGTGCTTTCAACAATTCAGCAGAAACATATTATTTAATGCAATTAAAGTTTTAAAACTTAGTTTTTAAAAAATGACTAAATATTTTAGAAAGAATTTAAAAAAAAGTCTAAAGAAGAACTTTCTTAATATTAATTTTGTTTCTACTTCTCTGGCAATTGTAGGAAGACATTTTTATTGCCTAAGGCTGAGAAGCAATATGATTAGTTCTTGCTCTATGGGTAAATGCGTTGAGAAATAGTGTATAATATAAAGGACTTTTAGCATCATTCAACTTACTATGAGTTCCAGATTCTAGATCCTGATAAAGTCATCTCCTTTGCAGCAACAATTTGCCAGAAGAAATGAAGAAAAAAAAAAATAAAAGAAAAAAAAAGAAAAAAAAAAAGATGAGGAATTGACTAAATCCTAGTGATCTGATCACTGTAATGGGGAAAGTTATGCAGCAGATCATCTTGAGGGCGATCACACAGCATGTGTGCAACACCAGAGGATCAGGAACAACCAACATGGGTTCATGAAAGACAGGTCCTGCCTCACCAACATGATCTTCTTCTATGACCAGGTCACTTGCCAAGTGGATGATAGAAAGGCTGTGGACAAGGTCTGCTTCAGTAAGGTCTTTGACAGAGTCTCCCACTGCCTTCTCCTAGAGAAGCTGTCAGCTGGTGGCTTAGAGAGGTGTACTCTTCACTGGGTAAAGAACTGACTGGATGGCAGGGACCAGAGAGTCATGGTGAATGGACTTAAATCCATTTGGTGACCGGTCATGAACAGAGTTCCCCAGTGGCCAGTCCTCTTTGGTATCTTTATCTGGATCTGGATAAGGGAATGGAGTGCACTCTCAGCAAATTTGGAGTTGACATCAAGCAGGGAGGAAGAGYAGATATGGGTGGGATGGATCTACAGAGGAATCTGGACAAGTTGGATCGATGGGTAGAGACCAACTGTATGAGGTTGAACAAGGCCAAGTGCCACATTCTGCTCTTCAGTCATAACAACTCCATGCAGCACTACAGGCTTGGGGCAGGGTGGCTGGAATGCTGACATCAGGATCTGGGAGTGTTGGTTGACAGCTGCCTGAGCATGAGGCAGCAGTGTTCCCAGGTCTCCAAGAAGGCCAACTGCATCCTGGCTTGTATCAGGAAAAGTATAGTCAGTAGGAGCAAGGAAGTGATTGCCCCTGTATACTTGGCGTTGATGAGACAGACCTCCAATACTGGGTTCAGTTTTGGGCCCTTCACTACAGAAGCACATTGAGGTGCTGGAACATGTCCAAAGAAGGGCAATGAAGTTGGTGAAGGGTTTCACACTGTATTTAGTCTGGAGAAGAGGAGACTCAGGAGAGACCTTATTGCTCTCTACAACTACCTGAAAGGATATTTCAATGAGGCAGAGGTCAGTCTCTCCTCCAGAATAACTACAGACAGAATAAGAGCAAATGGCCTCAAGTTGCACCAGGGGAGGTTCAGGTTAGATATTAGGAAGAATTTCTACATGGAAAGAGTAGTGAAGCATTGGAACCGGCTTCCCAGGGAAGTGGTGAAGTCGCTGTCTCTGGCAGCATTCACAAAACATGTAGATGAGGCACTTAGGGATATGGTTTAGYTGGCATGGTGTCGAAGGGTTTATGGTTGGACTCAATGATCTTGAAGATCTTTTTTTTCAACTCTAATGATTCTATGAAAGGAAAAATGTAGACACTGATATGAAATTCAATCTTATTTTTTTGTTGTGTTGTGTTTCTATAGTATTTCAGATTTGAAAAGAGGTAAAATATGAAATGAACACAGTTCCTTTGTAGCAACAGATAATGATTTCACAGTTTGTTAAATTAAAATGTAATAATTTAAAACACTTAATTATTTTATAAAATGGGACGGGTATTAATTCTTTTTTCCTTCTTGCTTTCTTCAATAACTGTTTGAAGTTAAAATTATTATTTCTCAATGAAAATTATAAATACTGGCTTTGAGACATGCCATCAAATCTGATATCATGAACAACTTCACCTTTGAATGAAAGCATAGACAAAGCTCAGGAAGGATCATAGGTGTAACATCAAGAGTTTTGTGACATAGATAAATACCGTTTTGTGAGTGAGTGGATCCTTGAGAAGAAGTGAAGCCAGAGCTTTGCTTTTCTACTCATTAAAATTCAGTTCAAATATTTCAGTGAATTGATTTTCCTCCCCACTTTGTAGCCAGGCTATGAGGCCAGTATAACTGTACTTTGTTTGTTAATGTATTTCTTCAGAAGTTGTCAAAGTTAACTTTGTTGTTTTGTTTGAAATTTCTTCAGAAATAAATTGTTTGTAACAATTTTCATATCATAAACAACGTTGAATTTGTGTCTGTGTCTCTCTTCTTCCATAGCTGTTGTAGATAACCTTTTAATAGAGAACAATTGACATTATAGGAAGAATTTTGATGAAAGGGATTTATCACTTCAAACTTATTTTATCTTTAGCATGCTGCAATGTGTTGAAGCTGGACTCTACAGAACAAACTATGCATTTTTTTTTCCAATTAGAAGTTAAAATGTCAAAATGGTTTCAAAAATGCATCTTACAAGAAGTTTTTATCAGATCAAGGTATTGACATTTACCTTCAAGTATTAGATATCAAAGAACTCAGGATTACTATGTAAATGAGACTACTAAAGTTTCTGTATTATATTGTATCACTGTTATGACACACAGTAATATATATGCTTCTGTGTAAATTAATTTGCAGATTTAAGCTCTTGGACACCTCTCAGTATGTAATATGTAATACATTTTTTGTGTGCAACAGGATGGAAATGGATGGATTATCTGAGACACTTTGCAACAGACCAAAACGATAAATTCAGATTTTGCTCTTGATTCATAAAAAAACCAAAGTGTGTCTTTGTGATGCAAGGGATGCCCCAACATCTTTTTTTGTCTGTTTCTTCCTATATTTTAATAAGTGCAATTTAAGTTAAAATTCAGAAAAGATACTAGTCACATGTTCCTCATGTGTCTTATTAAATTTAGCCAGTTTGTTTTGCTTTTCCTTTGTTTCGAAAAGGATCTTTGAGGTCTTGATAGTAAGATGTTTCCCTTTACCATTTCTGTTGCTCTGAGGGATTATGAATTCAATTCCTCCATTTATAGGAAATGAGTGGTGTATATTAATTCTAGCCTCAGGAACTCCATCTTCAAGGTAGCCCACTGTATTCATTCATGCATCAAGTAATATCTGTCCTCTTCACTTCCCACAGCCTGGACACTAAATATGTTCTACATTTATAAAGAGAGTAACAAAATGTTTCCTATGGTCAACAGCTGCAGTACTGAGTAGTAATTATTCAGGCAGTCATTTATTTGATGTTACAGGTACTTGATCCTCAGAAATCACAGAATCACAGAAATCAGTCCTAAAGATTGATAAGACTATATTGACACCATTTTAAGACAGACCAATTAAGCTATAAATTTTTAACAGTAACATTACATTACATCTGCATGTGAGGAATAACTTTCCTGCGAGGGTAACATAGCCCTGAAACAGGCTGCCCGAGGAGGTTGTGGAGTCTCCTTCTCTGGAGGGCTTCAAAACCTACCTGGATGCCACCCTGTGCCCTGTGCTCTGGGTGTCCCTGCTGGAGCAGGGGGGTTGGACTAGATGATCTCTAGAGGTCCCTTCCAACCTTAACCATTGTGTGATTCTGTGATACATTACACATTTTATACAATTATGTGTTTATGTTAACTTTATTACACAAATGAAGCATGCCATTATATTTCCCACTGTAACACTACAGGATATATTAAGATCAGAGACATAATTGTGTGCCTACCTGATTAATTTCTTCATTACACTGAGTGGTTTGACATGTCCACACTCAAAACTCACACACACACACACACACACACACACACACACACACACACACACACATTCAACACACTCAACACATATATAAATACACATATAGAGATGTGTTTAAGTCCTGCTGTAACCATGTCTACATCAGTATATGTGTGTCTAGTCTAGAGAAGATATCAGAAATAGCAACTGTCTGTATCTTACAGTCATTTTACTAACATTACTTTTTTTTTTTCTTTCAGAGAAACAATGAAAAAAAAATACTGCCCAAGGAGAGCCCGTCTTCAACAAAATAGAGTAACTAATCATAGAGAGAACACAAGGCCATTGTTATACGCTACAATAAAGAGGTCATATTTAAAAGAAATGTACCAAGTCAGGTCTGGGGCTATGCAGCTGTAAGATGTTAATTTGTGTAGTATTTTTGCTATTGCTATTTTCATTTCGTTGCCAGACGTAGTTCATGAATCAAATCCCTTCACAAACAAAGAAATAGGTTGTGAACAGATTACATAACAATAAAACAATGAAATCTCTAGATGTACATTGAAACTTCTAGATATTGGAGTACAGGGGCTTATTGCTTTGAGATAGAAGTACTGAGTCATCATAAAAGCTCTAGCTTAATTTATGAGTTGTTCCCTAAATATGTTGCAGGGGCTCTGACTGATACTACCTCCCTCAAAATGCACAAATTCCAAAATTAACAAAAATAACTATTCAGGACAACAAAAGAAGCATATTTGAGCATCCAATTCCTAGACTCCTCAACCTTCAATCAGAGTGATATGACTAATTGCAGACTTATTCAAAGCACTAACAGCATTTTATGCTATTATTACTAAGTTCACTGAGCTATAATCAAATGAATTACTACTTTATAAGTTCTTTTCTATATATCAATTTATCCTAACTGGATGTATTTTCTAGTTTCTTAATTATCCATTGTAGCCTGCTTGAAATTTGCTAACCTTCAAATAGATTTGACTTTTCTTTTTTTGGCCAAAAAATGGTCAAAGCTATATCATACCTCAAGTATGATGATACTGATGCAAAAAATTTATGAAGTTACTCCTACAAATCTAACACAATATCCCTTAGTATGCTCTAATAATTTCAAACTCTAGGATGGTGCTACTTTAAATAAGACCATTTTCAATTCAGAAAATTCATAAAATTCATACTGATTTTAATATATACATGTAAACTCACCAGTGCATAAGATGATTTCAAGCGTAAATAAATGAAAAGGTAGTTTGTTTAAACAATAGAAGAAAATTCTTACCCAGTGTTTCACAAGAACCATAAGATTGCTTGCCCAAAGGTATTTATTATTATTTAGGTCCTAAAGGTAAAATTAATTACAGCAATTTTCAGCCATCCTAAAATTGGGCATATTCACTGAAGTTTTTTGTGTTGCTTGTTTGTTTTTTTCATTTTTAATGTTCTTCTTTAGTTAACAAAGAAAGATCTTCCTTGTATATGTGCCTTTGTAATTGATTTTATAATAGGATAAACATTATCTGAATTGTCTATCAAATATGTTTAATCAATTAGCCCAAAGTGAAAACTAAACAAATAGATTAGAGAGAAAGCCTATATACTAAGTATTGCAATGTAAAAATAAGTGGAAAAACAGATGTTTACTTTTTATTTTTGGTCTAACACTAGATCAAAAGAATCTGGTTTGAAGAATCAGAAGAAAAATTGATTCTGATCAAGAATCGATTGATTCTGATCAGAAGACTCAATTGTGATTCTTCTGAAGAATCTTACAGAAGACTCTGAAGAATCTTACAGAAAAAGTCTTCAGTCTAATTTTCCCTTAGTATATAAAACCATGCAGTCACCCAGTTTATGAGTATTTTGTGCTTTTACGCTGCCAGTGGGATCCACCTACAAAATGCAAGCAAAAACAAAGTTTAAATATATGTTCATACACTATGTCTGGATTAGCCAGCAATTCACTGCAGCAGAAGATCTGCAGAGGGAAATAAGTGGTGCTGGGACATCCCTTCCACACTTTAGGGTTTATAATCTATAGCATGTATAGCCATTCCAGATCATAAAATAAAGAGCGCAACAGAAGTCCTCTCCTGTCCTTTGTTAAGAGGAAGGAGAGGAAGAGGGAGAGGGAAAGGAAGAAAAATATTATTTTTAAACAATTATTTAAAATCCTTTTCCCCAATATTTGTTATTAAAAAGGTAAATAAAAAAGATTGATTCAAAAGTCATTAAAAGACTATCCAGGATAAATTACTTCATAAAATAGGAACTCACAATTTGTAATTTTTTACCAGCAACAAAATCAGCAAAGTCTGATGGTTTCCATTGAGTCAGATGCTTAAATGTATTCCTTGAAGCCAAAGTTTAAGTATGTGAATAAGCTAAGCCTCAAATTACTAACTGAAAAAAAAATATATTTACAATCATTGGTTAGAGGAGATTCATTATAAATTTACTGATCAAAAAAGCCTAATATACCAGCAGCATTTTAGAAATCATTATTGATAAGACTAAGAAGTAGTTCATCTTTGCCCTCTGATTTTGTATGGCAGGTATTTCTTTGTGATATTACTTTTTCTTTATTTTTGTGCAGCTATAAGCAAGGACTGCTATAATCATGAGGCTACTGAAGTCAGTGCCTATGAAATGATATTAACTCTGAATTAATGCACAGATATGGAACCATTGATTATCAGGGACAAATTAATAGAATATACCTATTTATTTTTCTAGAATACCAAAATGGTTGGTAAGGAAATAGTTATATTTACTGTAAGTCATATAAAATATGTACAACATTTTCCTCTAAAAAAAAAAATAAAGAAAAATATACCCTTTTGTTTTGTAGGAATGTTTGACTTTCAAAAAAGTCTTGAAACTAAATTGAATATTATGAGCATTTATAATGAACTTTTTCATAATGTTTTGTAATGGCATTCATTAAGTATGTTTGATTTGCAGTTTCAGATATTATTATTATTTTTTTTTATTATTTTAGTATCATGTATTCATCATAACTTTTCCCTAACATTTACATTACTGGAGAGAAATGTAGTGACAATGGTTAGTTTAGAGGCCTATGACTTCATCAGTAAGAGTATCCAGAATTGTACACACCACATAATGACCTTACAAGTGTCTTACAAGTGTATGCTAATGATAAAAATCGGCCTACTCTGTTCTTTTGCACAATTTAGCCTTCAGTTATCTTCTTTGAAGATTTTCAGGTGTGATGTGACGAAGTCCTCAACAACCCAGTCAGACCTTGATGTTAGTCCTGTTTTGTGCAGAACGTTAGACCTCTAGAGGCTAGTTCCATATATATTATACATTTCTGCAGAAGTAAATCTCAAGAGTCCAAGTTAGGAGTAGAAATCTAAGGTTATGTCTAGAACTGCTAAGAAAGAATCAGAGAGAGATGGCGGACTGCTTTATAATAATCCACTCTGCTTAAGAATAATACTTTTACACAGCAGAATTGCCTTGGAGACTCTCAATTAGAGCAGCAGAAAGCAAACATAGGCAGTGAACTTATTAGGAGTTAGTGTTGAAAACTGAAAAAAAAGATCCTCACATAAATGCAGTGACCAGGAAATACCCAAAAAGGCTGCTTATGAAGGAATAGTGCAGTAGTTACCTACATTTTGAAGAAAAGTTTATAGACTATATGCATCTGCTATGGCCTTGCTGACACAGCAACATTCGCACCTGGAAGCAGGTTCAGATCTGCAGTCTATAAAGCAGCTGAAGGCCAGGGTGGATGGTGCAGGGCAGGAAGAATTCTTGATTGATACAAATAAAGAGAAAGTGATTCTAATTCTCTACTGTCTCCCTGCTCTGATTCGCTACTGCATATGCATTTTACATTAAGAAGTTACTGATTGCAATTACACAGGAATTTGACAAAAGACATAAATCTCTTTTTATGGATACAAGAGGAGTTTTTTCTTTCCATTTTTGTCCACTCATTTCTGACTGTGATTACACTGGATATTTTAAAGGAAAAAGGGTATGCTTGTCTTATCTTTTTCTACTTTTTAAAATGCCTCTTGTCCTCCATTTCAGACTTTACATTTGAACCGTATAGTCAAGACATATGGAGGAATTAATGCATAAACAAAACTAAACTTAAAAGTGTATTTTTTAGATGCTCAACAGAATATAAAGCAGTTCATACCATTGTGAAATAATTAGCATGAGAAGCCTGTTGAAATTTTTGCTGCTATAATAATCCTATAATGAAGAGTCAGTTTTCTGTTATCACATTGATTGATCATACCGGCTGTTACTTGAAATTCTTTCCTTTTCATTTATGACCTCTTGTATGGGATATTTCCACTCATACAGGTTCAACTAGGAGATAAGGTGAACAATGCAACTGGCATTTACAATATTTCTTTGAAAACATACAGTATGAAAACCTTGCTCACTTGCCAAGCACACTGATTTAATTGGCATGCATCATGATGTGCAAGTTTGGTTATGTATGCAAGTGGGAATTTCGTTCTGCTCTTGCCAACAGTTTTTTGGAGCTTGCTTACTGCAGAGCTGCTTGGGTTTAGGTAGGAGCAAATAGAAAGAAGAAGGACTCACAATATTTTTTCAACATCCAAAATCCTGATTTGACTATGACAGAATGTAATCTTTGTTTTGGTTGCAAAGAAATATTTGTACAGACATTTTTAATTCAGAAGAATCCCTGAGGAGCAGCTTTCTTTGTGAGAATATGGATATCCTTGTGTGAACAACTGTATTTATTCTGGAAATACCCACCTTGTAGTCCTTAGAAATAAATGTTTTGCATTTAGGAGGCATACAGAAAGCAGGAGAGTGTTTTAAATTCATTGACTTTCTTGGATAGGAAGAACAATATAACCATTTTAAGAGAATTGGAAGAGCTGAAAGAAAAACTAATAGCAATACTCTAACAGAGAGAGAGGAAAAAAAAAAAAAAAACGCTTCTCTCAGGATCTAACTTTTGGCATTTAAAGTGTGTTCATCTGCATGGCATGCAGAGAGSCAATGTGTAGATCAACCTGCTTTACATTTCAGAAGGGACTAAACAATGCAAAGCAGTTTTCCCAATGACTATGTCCAAAATCCTGGCAGATGTGAATTTAAATTTAAAGGAGCTCATGATAACCTTTACAATTAGGATGATGCAAATGAGTTGGCTTTTTTTTTCTATGCTTTTTTTCTATTGTTCTTGTTCTTTATTTTGTTGCTTTTTTTTTTTTAGTCGCAGAATCTATCTTGTTTACTTCTCCCTTTGTTATGTTGCACACTTATCAACACAAAATAGTTCACAGACTTTATTCCACACATAGCAGAACATGGATACAGCTTCTCTCTGGGCGTAAAGCTATAGACATGTTAGGTGTATCTTCTGGAGAAATTAATGGTGAAGCCAATTGAGTATGTGGCTTGAACCAGGACCAATGCTGAATAAAAATTTCCACAAATTTCTCACACGTTTAGCTTCTCTATACTTTGGACTTAATTTTGGGGTTATCTAAAAATCTTTTCCTGTGACATTTTCTGCATCCAACAAGGAGCAGAAGCCAGATAGTTATGAAAACAATAACGATAAAACATTATTTAGGGCTGTGCATCTTCAGGGAGGGTTCTTCTCATGGCCTCCCATTAAGAGAATTATCTCATGTATTTGTATTGAAATCCATGGATTGTCTCCTTTGTTGTCAACTTTTCCTATACATAAAGTTCAAATCCATGTAGCGAAAAGGAGCTGTGCTTTTTTGCCAGGACCTTCCTCAAATGAGAGTTGCTAAGAACAGTTCATATGAAGATATATGGCTAAAGTTTTCATCCACTTCCCAATTATGGAAGTGCGTAGAGTCTAATCACAGGACCGGGGTGCAGATATATGCCATGCCATACTACCTCCTTAATGATCTGAACTTTTGTCTCCAAACCCAATGATTTGCAAATACTAGGTCAGTGCTGAATCCTGGAATTTCTTTTAAGGAGCAAACTGGTATTATGAAGAAGGTAATGTGGTACTGAAATAATGATGAAATAATATTGCTATTTCATCAATCRGGTGCAGGACTGTAATCTGTGAGAACTTTAATTTACTTTAACAGGTAGAGAAGAACACAATATACCCACTCTGTTCCACATAAAAGAATCAGATACATACACAGGGAGAGGTAAGAAATGTGATGTTTTCCTCCCAAATCAAAGACACTTGCATGTTAAAAAAAACTTACGTCTCAAAATCATGAGCAACACTTAATTCATAATGTAGGCAGGAGCTGAGATAATCATCTCATTGTAATCTTAATTCTGATTCTTCTTTTAGAATTAGCAGAAAACCTGTTATTACTTTCAAATGGATTACATCTTTCCAAATTCTTATCACTTGAGGGATGAAACCCAATTTCAATTTTTTTACTAGAAAGAATTAAAATTTATGTATCTTCTCTATTATAAGTGACGGGCTATAGATTATAGATTGTAGGTTATGGGCTATAGGTTAAGCTTTCAGACCTTTTGAGGGAAGCTTTTACACTTTAATAGTAATTAAGTATTCACTTGGAAAGAGAAATAAGGTTGTATATGGATACAGCATTGATTTGAAAAGGGGAAGTTCAACTTTTCATTTTACATATTAATGAATATTTTATTATGAATTAAGAATTCCCTAGACCAACACTTAAAGGCAAGTTTTCTCCCTCATCAGTAAAAGCCCTTGTGATTTTGTTAGATTATCATTGTCTTTCCCACCTCATCTTTCTCTGCAGCAATGTATACTTAATTATTTCATGGAAAATTTAATGGCTTTCAAGAGGGAGCTGAAGAAAAGAGGCTACGATATGCCTGACAGCCTGCTGGTTAGTTCATTCATTTGGAAGAGCAGACTGTCAGGATTAAAACCCCTCAAGTTAAAAGGAGAGTGGGACTAGATTTCAGAATTTCTGTGTAAAACACTGAGACATCATCAGCTTTTCTTCCTTGGACTTTTTGATTTAGGAATTCTGAGAACTCCTATTTGTTTAGGTGCTACAAGAATCCATAAGCTTCTGATGTGTCCAGCATCATCATGTTTGGACATCAGTTCATCTGTTTGATCCTAGATAATGCCAGAAACAGGTGTTTAGTCCGTGTTGATCTTGAAGACACAAAGTAAGTTAGCCTCGTTTAGTTCTTCAACGCTATTACTAAGTTATTAACAACACTAGAACTGGATAGTCTAAAACTTAAGTATCTTTAAAGTGTAATGAAATTGCTGTTCTGAGTACTGTGCGTATATTCATTATGTCCTGAATAAATTTGCAAGAAGAAATTCAGATGCAGATGTCCTCAGGATAACCTTGCAGCTAATAAACAACTAAAGGATGAATCTATGTTGTGGAATGATTTTATACATTTGGTATATATATTTTATATATTTGGTAATAGCATCTTTGGGGAACACTACTGAAACTTACTTTCCTTCATTTTGGTGGATACTGGTTTAGTACAAATCCAATCAGCTCTGTTGTGTCCTTCCACAAAGCCACCAACTATAATACCACTCTGAGCTTCCTATTTCATTATTTTGCTCCTCACCTAATCAGAAAAATGAAAAGAAGAAATCTAGACATATAGTCAGGTACTACTTTGTTTTCCTAATCCTTTGTGTTATCCATTACAGTAATAAATTAAATGATCTTGGGATCAAGGCACTGAGGACAACTAATTCATGTCTTATTAAACTTTGTTATTAAACTTAGAATTTCCCAATATGTGATGAGTGACCTATTATCTATTTTTTCTCTGTGAATTGTAAATAATTATTGTTAAAATCTTTGATCAAATTTAAGTTTTTATTTTCAGAATTACCCTGTGCAATGGTTGGAATAAAACCATTATCAAAACACATATTAATATACACATAGTGACATCATTCATCGTTTCTAGGAAACATGCTAAGATGTCTATAATGTGTAATAGCTGTTATGATCTCCACTCTATTTGTTGACTTTCTTATATAATAAATAATACTGAGCTGATTTCCCTTTTCCTTATATCTTCAGGGGAACCTGTCCTACTAATTATAAAATTGTCCAGAATTCCACTTAGTTATTTAGGGTTTTATCATACTGCTTCCAATATTGTAATAATTCATTCTTACAGCACACTTCAGTGTGGGAAATTAGTAACTTTTCATTCTGATGAGATGATGATGAAAACCTTAAATAATATAAAATTTAAGAACACAACATAAGAAGCCTGGAGAGAAAAGAATAACACTTTCTGTTGCCACTTAAGAAAAAAAAAATGTTTTTCCTTTTGAGTCTTTCTTCATGTTTAGATCTTATGCCACAATTAATTTGTCCAGTTCTCACAATATTCTGCTGTATATGATCGAGTGTTACTGTAATATGTTTAACCAAAAAAGTCATAAAAGGAAAAAATTATTTTAGGAGAATATTTAACTGTTTTTTTCTTTCTTTGTTTATTTGTAAGAATAACCTGACTGCAAATCAACTACTGATACAATTAGTGTTTTTTTCATAGATAAAAGAGGTCATCTCCAGAAATAACCCTTTCTAAGGTCATGAACTAAGTATGAATCATTTTTTACTGAAACTGAAGAAGGGTGCTGGCTGTGAGATCTGTCCCCCCAAACTGCAGAGACACCAGCCCACACAGCACCCTGACCCTTGGTCGTTTACTGCTCGAATCTTGTAACCCCAAATATAAGATCTCTATCGTGGGCTTGGAGACATCCTGGTCCTCCAAGACATTGCACAAAGATGAAGATGTTAATTGGATCTGCAGGGAGAGTGCATGCATTTGTACAGACTAACTTAGTCTATTCTGAGCTCTGTTGCAGCTCCTAAATTCTCTGGTTTCTTGATGCCGATCTACTCAGGGGAAAAAGAATTTGTTGACCATATCCATAATTACATTTTAATTTCAGAAGTTGTGAGGAGTTTGCTTCCTCAGAGAAGAAGCACAAACACGTAATCCTCTCTCTCAAAAAAAGAACAAAACAAAAAACTCATAATAAAATTTCAAGTAATTTATTATTAGCAGGTAGCTGAAATTGAGCCCACCTTTGGTTAAGCAAAACACAATGAGAATTTACACCTTACTGATTAGCTGGGAAAAAAAAAAAAAAAAAAAAAAAAAAAAAAAAAAAAAAAAAAAAAAAAAAACCCACAAAGCTGGCAGGACAACAAAGTTTCCTGTAATTATTAAAAAAGCAATTGAAAGTAATGAAGCTTCCATTCCACTCCTTGAACACTTTGCCAGAGTTTTCTGGTTATCCATCTCCCAGTGCTGACTACACACTTACTGCACTACCTCACTCAGTCAGCAGTATGTTAGTCAATCTTCCCAAAGAAATATGTCTTGCTTGTCTCCCCTAAATTCATACATCTACACTGAACTGGTGATCCTAGTCTCCCCATATGATCAACAGAAAGAAAATAAATACTTTGAAAGAGCAATTAATATGCCATGTTAGATAGCTACTTTAGGATGAAATGAATCACTCCCTAAAAGTATCTGTTCCTTGACACTAATGGGAAACTGACTAAATGATAGCCTGCAGTGCCTAATTCTGTGTGTTCTAAATAACTGGAATAAAGTGGCCAAACACGCTTAAATTGCTTGTGAATTTATTGAGCTGTAGCCAGAAATTATCTATGAAATAAAAATATAACCATTATATGTGGTAGTTTACTCAGTTTTGAAGGCGAAGTAAGGTACTTTGTACTCCATTAATGTTAATGCAGCAGTTTAGCAGTTTTTGAGACAGTGACTTATGACTGGAGTTGGAGGTGTGTTTCTTTATCAATAAAGCCAGCTAAAGCAGTCCTTCTTCTTCTGTGGTATAGCTGTTTGTAGGGCAGAACAATGAATTTCATGTGAAACACAAAACTGAACATAAATGATGCCTAATTTGATGCTTAAAGCAACCCACACATCAGTGGTACTCAGTTACAGTTAAATATGTGAAGTACTAAGATATGACAGAAATTCAGCCTTTGTAAAAAGTCTTTCATATGAGCTTAGATATGAATTTCAGGGGTGCAGTCAGGTTCCTCTCTGAACTATGAACAGGAGCTTACTATTGGGAGTGGTGTTCTAGAATTATTTATCTAATCCATTCCAACTAGAGGGTTACTTGTTTAAGCTGTTCTCCATATAGTCTACAACAAACACCTTGGAATACACCTTAGAAGGGCCTCGCTCTCTCCAGTGACTATGAGGGGTTAACTGGGGCACGTACAACAATATTATTTGCATCTATAGCTCTGAGTAAATTTTTTTCATACTTACCTATGCACACAAAAAAAAAAAAATAATAATATGGATAAGACAGACATTGTGATTTGGTTAGTTATCTTGAAAGAGATATAATAACAGAGAACAATAACATGGCCACAACACCCCCTGCTTTTCTCATTTTCAGATTAGACTATCGTGACTTGCCCTAACAGCACAGATAGTAAAGGCTGAATAATATCCTGAATAATATCCAACTAATTTGATGACCTTGCTCACCTCAGAAGAGAGTTGAAAGTTGAAAGGAGGACATGCAATCTATATATTTACATTTTCTTTGGAATCTGTGCAGTGCAAACACCTGTGGAAGACCTGGTGAGGAGTTAATGACTGGCAGAGTTTATGGTAGCAGAATTAGTGTGTGAAACTACATCTTGACCAAATTCCCATCAGTGCCAGGCATATTCTGTTTTGTCAACAACTTCTTCCCAGTTAGTAACTTCTCTCAGTTAGCACAGCTAAAATAAGGAAATAGTTTTAAATGATGAACGAGAGGCCACTGGAATACACAAGTTGGGACAGTCCTACCTGCGCATCTGGCCCTTGCGGACAACCCATGCCTCCAGCAACCTCCCATTGCTGAGCTTCCTGAGCAGTCTATAGTGTAAAAGTCCTTGCTTTTATCTATCCCATTTAATTCCTCACAAACTTTGAGTGTTTTTGCTGATAACCAACCCTCTCTTGCCCACCTTTTAGTCACATATAATACCAGATTTCACACAAGTAACTCAGAGGTTATCTGAAAGAAGCCTATGACTRAGTACTAGGGCTTATTAAATTTATTTACAGGCAACCAAAAAAAAAAAAAAAAAAGTGGGGGAGGGGTTCCACCAAGCCCCTTTCTCTGTTTTTCTAGAAGGGGTTATTAAGGGTAAAGTTTATGTGAAAACAGATGTGTGGGTTATTGGAAATACATATAAGAGCTGCACTATGCAGCAGCAAATGCGGTAACTTCCTTTTCTTCCTTGCCCTTTCCCTTTCTCTTTCCCCTTTTCCTTTTCCTTTTTCTCTTTTTCATTTGAAGTTCATAGCATTCTAATTGGCACAAATGAATTAAGAGAAAACAACTTTTATAGAATGTATTCAAGTCACATAACATTCATCATACAATTTCATTACAGTAACCAATTATTAAATTTAGCCATACATTAGAACTGTATGTACTCAAGCTCAAGTGCTTTTTCAGCTGTATTATGAGGATAATATTTCTGATTTATTTTAATGAATCTGAATGTTCTTCCTCATTAAAATATATTTTAGCATGAATTCATTGTTGTCTCAATACATCTAAGAGTGAGTATAAATTATATAGCTATGCTTATTTTTTATTTTACAAACTTTAATCAGTGCTATTGCATATATATATATAAAAAGAAAGAGTTAATACTATAGTACATTTTTTCTCTTTTTTACTTTCTCTTTATTCCTACTATAATTGCCTTACAATCGTTTCCCATAAAAACAAAACAAAATTGCACATAAATTGAATTCACTAACATGAGAAATGAAATTCAATTATGTCAGAATCCCTAGGGAGCATGTTTTTATAACACGTTAAAAAAATGATTAAACTCTATCCTAGCTCACAGATCTCATATGAGTTCACAGTCTTTATTCTCTGACAATTAAAAGAAATGCAGACATATTAACTTTAAATACCTCTGTAATCAGAAATAGTACTCTGCATGGGGTTAAATGCTTTGAATTAGGGGCATACTTTAAAAGTTGCAGTCTAGTTGCTTTAGTTGAGCTGCAAAATCTATACTTTACAGCAGAAGCATATATAAAGCATATATAAAGCAGAAGATTTTAGCATTTTAGCATGGCAATGAAAATCTAATTATATTGCAAGTTTACATGAGATTTTAAAAAATAAAGTATGATTAAACCTATCTGATATTATGTATTTTGCTCTGTAACTACAGTCTTCCCACTTGAAGCAAACCATTCTTCATTTCTCCAGTCTTTTTCAGAATCACATATGTACAATGTAACCTCAGAAACTCTATAAATGGGTAAAAATCACAGTAACCTACAGGATATAAAGGTCAAAAATGAAAAAAGATTTTAGTGGCCTTGATTCAGCCTTTGTCAATGTCAATCCTATGGCACAAGAAAATAATGAACAGAAATATTTTGCTGGTTTGAGCCATTTGACTGTTGATATCACTTAATGGGCTTTTAAAGGAAAGTGACATCTTGGCAAAAGCAAAATAGTCCTTAATCTGCCTTTACTATTAACTTTGAAAATGGAAAACAAGAATAGGAAGATAGAAGTAGACATAAAAAGTACACATTAATACTATCACAACTGTTGCTACCCTTTAGTCTTTTTTTAAAAAAAAAGTTTAAAAAAAAAAAAGAAAAAAAAAAAGAAAAGCTATGTCCTTGAAGGGGAGATGTTTGCTTATAATTTCCATTTTTATAGTTGAACATTTGTCAAGAGTCTGCACTCTGGGAGAGCCAAAGCCCACCGTGAATTGAAACGGGCAAACATTAAAGACAATGAGAGCTGAAACATGAACATGAAAGGCAACAAGAAAGGTTTCTGCAAGTACATCAGCCAGGGAAAATGCAGTGCAGTGACATGGGTAGTGGTGCAAAGGAATATTCAAAAAAAGGCTGATGTACTTAATGATCTCTTCAAGTGAGTCTTTACTGGTAAGGCTGGTCTTTGAGCATCCCGAGGCCCTGGAAGCAGAAGGGAAATGTGGAGCAAGACTTACTCTTGCTGGAGGAAGTTCGGGATGGGGAACTCTTAAGCGAATTCTCACTGGTGGCCAGTGATAGGACGAGGGGTAATGGCCACAAGCTGAAACACAAGAAGTTCCGTCTCCAGGTGAGGAGCAACTTCTTTACTGTTAGGGTGACAGAGCAGTGGAACAGGCTGCCCAGGGAGGTTGTGGAGTCTCCTACTCTGGAGAGTAGGATAATAAAAACTCTGGGGAGTTAGCTGCTGATATTTCACACGGGTATGCTGCTTTTCAGAGGAAATTCAGTAAACTGCAGAAATGTACAGAGAGGAGCTTGTGAAGTTCAGCAGAGGGAAATGCATAATCCTGTAGCTGAGGAGGAATAACCCTATGCACCAGTACAGGCTCAGAGCAAACAAGCTCAAAAGCAGCTTTGAAAACAGTCCTGATGGACAACAAATTGACCATGAACCTGTAATGGCAAAGAAAGGCAAAGGTATCTTGGATTGCATTAGGCAGAGTGTTGACAGCATGTCAAGGGATGTGGTCCTACCTCTCTACTCAGCCCTGATGAGACCATATCTGAAGTGCTTGGCCCAGTTCTGGATTCCCCAGTACAAGAAAGTCATGGATATTTTGGACTGAGTTCAGCAAATGATCCTAAAGATATTGAAGCATCTATCAAATGCTCCAATCAAGAACGTATCAAGAGAGGATGAGAGAGTTGGAACTATTCAGCAGCCTTCAAGAACTGACCCTGCTTTACCCTGCTTGAGTACAGGGGTTTGGACCTGAAGATCTCCAAAGGCCCCTTGCAGTCCAGCATAATGTTATAATAGACTGTAAAGAGACAGGTTGTGACTTTGATGGAACTTCACCCTGTCAGGATTCTGGAAACAACTACTGAATTCAGTTATTCTTCTGATTTCATTTCTTTCTCTCTTGGTTTCTAATACCAAAAAGAGAGAAAGATGGATAATGGGAAAAAGTGAGGGTAGTAAAATTTGTCAGCTCTTTCATACTCCTGTACAGAAGGTTGATCAAGCAGGTTGATCAAGCAGATTGATCAAGAAGAGTCAAAGTGTTGCGCTAATATTCTAGTTAGATTCTAGCCTTTCTCTCTCCTTATTTGCTCACTGACAGATTGCTGGGGCTGTGGAGATGTGGGAAACAGGGGAAGAATGACTACTTGAGAGGTGTTTATATTGCAGTTAAATAGATGAAATCATACTGGATTCTATTTCTTCCTGCATATCTCCCTTGATATCCTGCATATCAAGCTTAGCATGATTATTTCTAGAACAGCAAAACTTATTTTAATTAGTGTGATGGATATGCTCCTGTCCCAGCTCAACCTGGCCTTTCACATGTAGCCCTATTCAGGTGTTAAGCACCAGTGATATTATCTGACCCTGGTAGTTGGCTCCCTGATTTCTTCCCGGACTCAGACATTAACCAACAATAAGTCTTGATGGCTGTATCTTGATGGGGAGATAAGGCAGATGGTGCAAACACCAGACAAATTTCCTCTGAAATGAAAGAATGACTACAAGTCAATCATCTTATTCCATAAATATGCAGACAGCCCGAGAGTCCCTTGAGCTCTCCTTACATGGCAGCGGGCTGCACATCAGGATCTCCCCTTGAGCAGGGAAGCCTCTCAAGGATACTCCTCGAGATTAAGAGATTCCTTTCCACAACAAATTCATGGTAAGTGAATATAGCACACTCTCTTTCTGAACTTGTAAACTTTACTTTGTGCACAAAATCCCTTAGTCATAAACTGTTGACCACATCTGGGATTGGATTGGATCCAACCGCACCCAGACTCCTCTGAGAAGGAGCTTGGAAAGCAAGGGGGTCCCATCTGAACTTTGCCACCCAATGGGAGGGTGTCCTTGATAACTGTGTATTATCTTAAACCTCCATGCAGTGAATAATTAGCGACCTTGCCATAGAATCTCGTGAAATTATTGTCCCTATCAATAAACCCTATTATTCTTTCATACGTGTGAGGTGCATTTTGTCGCTCACACTCCCCTTACCCCCATTCGTTCTGTGACAATTAGTTTGAAGAAAATGATTCTGTAGCACCTGTCCCAATCCACTGTCAGGGCAAGTTTCGATACGATCCCAAGAGCAAGATTAAGACACAAATGAGGTCAAATGCCATACAACCTTATAAGCTCTATTTTCATAATAGCGATAGGACAGAGAGAAGACGAAGAAGAGAAGGAAAACAAAAAGAAGAAGAAAGATAAGTAAACAAGCAGGAGAGATGCAGCAAGATTAGTTACCACCACGACCAGTCGAGTTATGTTTCATCGTCTCTGCCTYGGTGCAGGTGATGATTTTCTTGGAAGAGAGTTGAGAAGAAGGAAAAGAAGCTTCTCTCTTTTCGTGCATCTCCCCCCTTTGGGGGTTAAAACGTAGTCCTTTTATTGTCCCAGTCCTCGAAGAGTCCGCCCACTTTCTTGAAGTTTTTTGCTTTGGTGCTCCTCTTCTCCCCACCACTCAACTGCCAACTCTGCTCGTCAGGCTCTGCTGAGCATTGTTGGGGTCTTGGGCTAATCCATGAAGTTGTAAATTGTGTAGAGATAACAAACCTTGAGCTGGTATCCCAGTCTTCCCACGGACAGGATGCCAAGGCCAAGAAGTTGTTAATTGTATGAAGATAAGACACTTGGCATATCTCAGTCTTCCCAGAGACAGGAGGAAACTATATGGCAACAATGTTGAGACAGAACACAATCCACAATAGTCTCTTACAGCACCTTATATTATTTGTATGTATGTACGTATATATATATATATGCGTATATGTACATGTGTATGTGTATAACATAAAGTAACTCTCACCTTAACACTTACCCAGTTGATCTCTTAACGAGAATAGTAGAATGATATTCTGCTCTAGTCTGGGCATACACTAGTAGATTTCTAGAAATAGATTTCTTCATCTTTTGTTATGGGGGAAAAAAAAAGTCTGTGTTCAGAGGAAGACGTGACTCAATTAGAATCATAGCTAGAAGCCTTGATTCTGGCATATGACATACCCAGACAATTCCTACAAAAATATGTATTTACACTCTTTCTTACATTTCCTATTGCTGTAGGCCTACAGGATTCCTTACCAGGTGATGTTAGGATCCAGTAGGCTTTGGTAATGATAGAAAAGAAGAAAAAGAAGAAAGTTTTCATGTGCTTTCATTTTGGATGGGATGTAGCATTCATTTTTTTTGATTTTTTTCTAATAATTTTTTTTAAATGTGGGTTTAGTTTTTTACAGATATCTATGAGACAATAATTCTTACTCTTTATTTTATTTGTAAAAAWTTTATCAGGAAGATCCTCTGCAGTTAGAATTATATTAAAATCATACCATCATCTGAAACATACTATATATAGATATCTACCTAGTAGTTTGAAAATTTCAACATGGAAATTTAAAGCGGAGATAGTGGGAAAAAAAGAGCAGAAGTGATAAAGTCAGTGACTGGACATATACTGCCTTCCAGAAACTAGGTCAGTTTCTCTCCGAGGAACTTTGACACATCAAAGTTATTTATATAGTTAAGTTTCCGGAATAACAAAATAGTTTCTTAAGGTTTAAGAATTAAACCAATAATAGTTTAAATTATGTTTACATTCATTATTAGAATGACCTGAACAGCCATTCTTAAAAGAAGCCTGAAATCTGTATAATTGCTAAAATTTAATCCTGCGAAGGCACATTTCTCTGATTGTCGACAGTGAATGCAACTCAAGCATTTTTATAACTTTGTCTCAGTTGGGACTGAATTGGAGGAAACACATTAACTACCAGATAATGAAAATGTCACCTCAAATTCTCTGCATGTGTTCGAGTTCATTTCACACCAAAGCTACTGCCCTGTAGTCAGATATTATTTCATCAGATTCATTATCAGTTTGTTTCTGAGATCAAAATTAGGATTACTCAAGAATAGAGTGTGAAAATGACTGATTTGAAATTCTAATTATTCTCTAATCTTAAGAATCATTCTGAATCTACAACAAGGTTATGTGAAATAATAAGGCAGGCATTATAAAGCATAATTAAATTGAGAAAATAGTTTGTTCCTTTGACAATATAATGATCTCCCAACTTCTGTTAACTGGTAAAATATTCCTCTAAGGGAACTCTAGGGGTATGAAAAATACTATTTCTGAGTTACCACAACCAGGGAGATATATCTTGTTCACAATCTTTTCTTTTTGTTTCTTTTTTTTTTTTTTTCCAGAACTGTGTCTTTTATCATGAAAGGCAAACAAATGCTAAGCAAAATACTGATATCTAATTAATGTATTAGAATGATTATTCTCCCAGGGGAATAGTCTGTTTCAGGCTGAGAAAAAGCAATACTAGATTTAGATCTTGTTTTTAAACAAAGACATATCACTAGCTTTTAGAGTACTCATTTTCAAAACTAATTTTTTTTGAAATTAAATTCTAATTTCATGCTTACACTTGCTAAGTGATCATGCTGCTGCTGCAAAATAGAATCGAGCATCATAATTGAACAGAACAATAAATAATTAGTGAGGATAGTAAATAACTCAAAAATAAAGAAAAACAAAGTGCATAAATTGTGATTAAAGTCCAAGTCCATTGCCCCTCTATGTCTAGTCCAGCAATAGATGATTGTGGGAGAGGGCATGGTTAGATGGTAAATTTAGGTGGAGTGACTGTGAGAAGAGACTCTTACCGCTTACTGACCTATAATCTAAAAGGATGGATGTTAAGTTGGATGTTTATAGTGTGTAGATGGCAATACCCATTCCCAGATACACCTTACACTCATATCAATCAAGACCCCAGTGCCTCCAGTCTGGTTTAGACCACAGACCCAGGGGAACAGGAAAGTTCCTGACTGCATAATGTCTCTGGTGCTGGCTAGTGATCAGGCCCATATCCACCATAATTCTGTCTTGGGCTTACCCCTGAGTGGTGTCAGACAGCCCAGGATCTGCCTCTCTCCTCTTTTAAGAAGTTACTATTTTAATTATTCTTCCTTTCTTAAACTGTCAGCATAAGCCACCAGTGGTGTCCCTGAAAGAGAGGAGAGAGGCAACCTCAGTGCAATTTCTTTGACTTTTTCTATCTTTGGCATCTTTATGCCAATTAGAGGTTGTCACAAGGTTTTTATCACCTGATCTCCTGCCATAAAAATGATACTGAACAAGTGCATTTAGCAAAAATATGATAACAAAGTTCAATTGCTGCTTTTTATTTTTTTTTTCTCCCCACCAGACATATCTAGAAACTTCACAATGGGAAGTTATTGTCAATATACTACCTTTCTGAACACCATTTTTGAGTAGGTTTCACCCTCTGACAAGGCCACAGAATTTCCTTCTGGATAATTTTGAAGTGAGTTTCTGCAAAAGTTTTTCAGCTTTGTGGTTCTTTCATACACAAACACACAGACATTTATTTTCTTTAGTTTTTTTTATTATTATTATTTTTGTGCAGTCTAATGATATTGTCTATTCTTACGATTTACCTGCCTAATACGTATGAATCTTACTACTGTTTTGAAGGAGCTTAATTTAAGATGAAGATGTCAGAAAACACGTAACTAGTTCTCATGTCCAGTGATCCAGTCATTTTGGATTTAGATACAAGGGAGTGTATATCTATACATGTGTGTGTGTATTTGAAGATAGGAAGAGCAATCTTATTGTACAGACAATGGTTCTAATTTATCCCACAGAGTGTTTACATTCCACTTTTCAAGGGGCACTAGGATTCAAAGGACTAGGACTACCTTCTGTCCTTACATGTCCTAGGATGTGATATTTCCTAGCTATTAACAAAGAAATTATTATCCTTCCAACTATTAATTATTTGGAAATGTAAGGGAAAGCATAAAGAATAAAAGAGCAAGATTATTTTTCTAGGCCTGCACATCTAAAACACAAAGCAAATATATATTAGTATCCAATAGAATATATTTTATAGAGTTGAAATAAGTAACTTTTGAAATGATCAGCCCCCACCATACAGTTTCAGTTTCTCTACTTTTTATGAATTCTTCTTCAGGTGATGATTAAAAAAACAAACAAAAACAAACAAACAAACAAAAAAGATTTGATTGGGTTTTGATCACTGAAGA
The DNA here is from genome assembly GCF_003342845.1 of Nothoprocta perdicaria. Taxonomy (NCBI): domain Eukaryota; kingdom Metazoa; phylum Chordata; class Aves; order Tinamiformes; family Tinamidae; genus Nothoprocta; species Nothoprocta perdicaria. The sequence continues at coordinate 1,476,833 of NW_020454561.1, forward strand.
ACTAAAATTCTTTCCTGCACAAGAACAGTCTATTCAATGACAAAAGATCTGGCCTGACTTTCATGTGTATGTCCTGATTACAAAAGGCCAAGCTTCATATTGCAAGTGAAACTATTGATAACTGATCTTGCTTGTTCAGAAACTTTGAGTGATAAGGTATTCTAAATGTTCCAATTACATTATAGAAGACAGGAAATAAACCAAATCTGTCTTTAGCCCTAGATGGTGGAATACTCTGACAGTCTGACCAAAAGTGAGCCGTCAATTCTATTTATAGACTACAAAACTATCATTTTCAATGTTGACAACATGCAATAGTATCACTAAAGAGAATGTAGTCATGCGTATATATATATATATATATATATATATATATAAGTAAGTATATGTGCACACATTTATTTTTTCTGAAGGAAGAATTGACAGAATTACAAATTATGCCCCATGTTTGCTAGAGATAACTAGCAGTGATAGAGTTAACTAGCTAATTGCCACCTGTGATATTTCATGTTCAGGAATGTTTCTACTTACAAGAAAGGTTATATTAGCTTTCTGAAATCTAGGTATCTAACCTTTTAACTTAAATTGAAATGAATCTAACAGAGTCTGAGGATGAAAATTTATAGGAAAGGGACAAATGATGCCTAAAATATGGATGCAGAGGAGAATGTAGGTTTTTTTGTTGTTTTGTTTTTTAATTACTTAAGCTATTCCTAAGAGATTTTTCCTGAGATTTAGTCACCTCAGAATGGGATTCGCCATAACTATTATCTGAGTTGAGCACTAAAATCTTATTTAGATTGAGACTCAGAAATCACAGTAACTTGCCATTTTGTATGTGACATCCAATATAATGAAACTAAGCAGACTCTTTCATCAAAATGAAATTAAAAATAAGATTGATATGGTTTAGTTATAACATTTTCTTCTTACAATCAACTGTAATATCTGAGTTTCATATATAGCATTTTTTTTCTGATTTGAAAGTCAGTCTCTAACAGAAACCATTTTACAGACATTAAGAGTGACTTTTAATTACCATTTTAAATTATATATATTTTTTTGCTGAGTTTACACTTGCTTGGCATTTAAACACAAACTAACAAGATACAGATAGTCATTGAATATTCTAGAATTTTTCCCACAAAATATATAGTCTTCAGCTGTGCCCTTTAATTTCAATGTAGTGGAAGAGTTCATTAAATAAAAGAAAGCAATATGAAGGACTGCTATTTCAAGAAGATATTGAGGCATGTGGCTGTTCCTTACAACTGCAGTGGTCTTCCCACTGAATAATATAAGAATATTACCAACCGTAAATGCTGATCTCCTCTAATGTTTTGTATACAGATAAAAAGCTTAGGGAAATAGTCAATCTGATTAGAAAAAAAAAATCCCTCAAATTAAATTAATCCATAAGAATAAAACATAAAACCATCTATAATAACGTGACTGACAGGCAGCTATTAAATAAACAAATATGTCTTGACTTTCAACAAATGTCTTATGTTTTGCTTTTAAGAGAGAAAGCAAGCTACAAACTCTGGAAGAAGTAATGACATTGAGAAAAATAATTTTAAGATGCTAAATCCTCTATTGTATGCGTTTAAAATATAACTATTTGTTGAGCCTTTAGTGGAATTATCCTAAAATTCTTAGCATAGACTGGGATCAGTAAATTCTCACATTGATACTTATAAAGATTTAGAATCATAGAATCATAGAACCCTTAAGGTTGGAAGGGACTTCTAGACATCATCCAGTCCAATCCCCCTGCACACTCGAGATCACCTAGAGCACATGGCACAGAACTGCATTCAAGTGGGTTTTGAAGATCTCCAGAGAAGGAGATTCCACAGCTTCTTTCGGAAACCTGTTCCAGTGCTTTGTCACCCTCACAGTGAAGAAATTTTTCCTTCAGTTCCTGTGGAAATTCTGATGCTTCAGTTTGTGGCCATTCCCTCCAGTCCAATCGGTGGCCACCACTGAATAGAGACTGATGCCATCCTGTTCACTCCCTCCCTTGAGGTATTTATACACACTGATCAGGTCCCCCCTCAGCCTTCTCTTCTCCAGGCTGAACAGGCCCAGTTCTCTCAGCCTTTCCTCATAGGGCAGATGTTCCAGGCCCCTGATCATCCTGGTAGCCCTGCGCTGGACTCTCTCCAGCAGCTCCACATCCCTCTTGTACTGGGGAGCCCAGAACTGCACACAGTACTCCAGATGTGGCCTCATCAGGACCGAGTAGAGAGGCAGGGTCACCTCTCTCAATATGCTGGAGACAGCAGATCGTTAATGCACCCCAGGATCCTATTGGCCTTCCTGGTCACAGGGACACATTGCTGCCTCATGGTCATCTTGTCGTCCACCATGGATGTTAGGGTCCCTCTCCACAGAGTGCTCTCCAGAATGTCAGTCCCCAGCCTGCAATGGTGTCTGGAGTTTTTTCTCCCCAGGTGGAACTTTGCACTTATCCTTGCTGAATTTCATAAGGTTTTTCACTGTCCAGTTGTCCAGTCGCTCTGGATGGCATTGCAGCCCTCTGGGGTATCAGCTATGCCTTCCGATTTCATATCATCAACAAATTTTTTAAATTACAAATAAATGAATGAATGAAAATAGAGAAGTAGGTGTCCAACCATAAAAAAAATCAAGCAAATTGCACAGAAGATGAAGTATAATAATATAAATGAGCAATGAAGTGATTTACTTTTTATAATAAAGTGTTATTTTCTTCTCAATAAGCAAGATCTTTATTTTCTATACATTTTAATATATACTATAGTGTAATATACTACACATTAAAAGGTTCTGAATAATCCAGAAAATGCCCAAGATGTTCTTCTGCAGAAGGTAAGAAGGATATGATGAAATCATTCTAAATTTTCCAGAAGGTAAAAACTTCTAAGCAATGAAAACAACATTTCTAATATGACCCTGATTTTAGTGGTGCATTCCAGTTAGAACTCACAGTACTATGTGTCAGATAGCCAATACCCTAGAGAGTTTCTTCTTCATTTGGAATTGTAAACATCATTATCTTTCCAGAGAAGTTCAAATATGACAATGATTAACTTTGTGCATCCAGTACTACATGTTAATTTTCTGGAATGATTAAAGTTGTTCCATATTTACAGGGAGCTCACTGCTCATGTTAAGGAAATAAAAATCTCACAAATATATTAACTCTTTTAATGTGTGCAATGAATAAACATAATTAAAGCTAACAGAAAATGTTTCCAACATGTCAGCAACTTAATACAGAAACACAATGAACTTCATAGTCATAATGCAATAATCAGAACTATAGTTAGTGATAAAAGAGAATTGCATCAGGGAGATGTGAAATAAAAGATAAAATGAAAATAAAGGGATCAATTAAAGAGGTTAGCTAGAGAAAATTTAGGTACTACTTTTAATGACATGATAAAATTCTCCAATATTTAAACTCTCTAATTCTTGCATGATGTACAAGGTTATTGTTTTCAAGATGAATCCCAGCACAGGCTTCTTTTTTGCAAGTACAGGGAAGCTTATCAGTTACGCAGAGACATCTTTAATAAATCCTCAAGGATCTCAATATGTTTTATAATTTTATATTTATTCATATGAAAAGAGTCAAACATGTCCAAGAAGTGCACATATAAGCAGTTTGAAGAAATTAAAAAATAATCTATTCCTAAAAAAAATCMGGTTTTAGTAGATATATTTTACTAAAATTATACATCTTTATCACATGTTTTTCTGACATCTTTATCAAAATATCAGTAGTGAAAATGGTTTTTTTTTCACTAAAACTAGGAATTGAAGTGATTTAAAATATATGTTATAGTAAATTAATACTGCTCTGTCACCCTCACAGTAAAGTTTTTTCTCATGTTCAGATGAAGCTTCCTGTGTGTTTGTGCCTATTGCCTCTCAATAGGCACAGAATGATTATTAGGATAGGATCCTATTAGCAATAGGATGCTATTGATGGTGACCACTGAAAAGGGTATGTTCTCATCCTATTGACATCTTCCTTTCAGATATGTTATTATTTATTCATATGGTGGATCTTCTCTTCAGTCTTCACTTCTCCAGGTTGAACAGTTCCAGCTCTCACAGCCTTCCCTCATAAAGGAGATGCTTGTCTCTTCATCATCTTCATAGGCCTATTCTGGAATCAGTCCATAGCTCCATGTCTCTTTTATACTGGGTAGCCCAGAACTAGACTCAGCACTCCAGCCCAGCCTCACCAGGACTTAGTAGAGGAGTAGAATCACCTCCCTTGACCTACTGGCAACGCAGGTCACGATTGGTCTTCCTGGCCACAAGTGCACATTGTCAGCTCATGATCAACTTGGTGCCCGCCAGGTCCTTCTCCACAGAGCTGACTTATAGCAGGTCAACCCCAGCCTGTACTGGTGCATTCCTGGGATTATTTCTCACTAGGTTCAGGACCCTGCACTTGGCTTTGTTGAACTTCTTGAGGCTCCACTTTACGCAACTCTCCAGCCTGTCCAGGTCCCTCCAAATGGCAGCACAGCTTTATGGGATATCAGCCACTCCTCTCAGTTTTGTATCATCAACAAATTGGCTGTGGGTGCACTCTATCGCTTCATCCAGGTATTGATGCATAAATTGAACAAGATTGGAGCCAGTACTGACTCCTGGAGGACACCACTAAGCAGGCCATTAGACTCTGCACCCTGACTTTCCCTTGGTGAATTCATAATGATCACTTCTTTATCCTTCAGATGCTTAGGGCAACACACAGCATGTTTCATCATTTTTTCAGGGCAAATTTTACTTCATCACATCCAAACACATTATAGAAAACAAATACCATACAGACAGTAGAAAACTGAAAATCTCATTTGTTTCAACTGGCACTGTATTATAGCATCAATATTACAGTCAGAGAATCACAGAAATGTTGGTTGGAAGGGACCTCTGATGGTCCCTATCATCCAATATCCCATTATTGAAACAGAACTCTCTCTACTGCATCAGGTGAACCATGGCATTGTGTACCTCTGTCTTTGAAATCTGTCATGTCTGTTACCTATTGTTATGCTCTCTGCTGGGAAGAGTTGGACTTGATCATCTTTGTAACTGCCCTTCAAATACTGCAGGCCTCTTTTAGCATTCCCTTCAAGCTCCTTGCCAGACTAAATAATTCCAGCTCTTCCAATATCTCCTCTAAGATTCCTACCAGTATATATACTGTATAAATTCTCCAGGGTTCATATTTCATAGCTGGCTTATATGCTATAGCTTTTTAAGATAAATTGTGTCATATTGAGGTAATTTTTAAATTTGTGATAAATAAATAAATAAATAAATAAAAGATCTTTCATCTTCCACAACATAGAAACCTAGAATTATTAGGCATATTCTATTAAAGATACATAACACTAGCTATGTCTTAAGAACCAACCTATTGCAACATATTGCTCTCAGATGAACCTGTAAACAGAATTAGACAAAATGAAGACACCTGATGCCCCTCAAAGTCTATATAATCATTGACATCTCCAATAGGGCTCATTTTGCTTCTAAACCAAAGTTTTATCTTTGGTATCTAATCTAAGTTAATTGTCTGTCCATGGTTTGTGAAAAGTCACAGCCTACAAAGAGGACTCATTCTGATTACCTCTGACATCTTACTTAGGAAGGGACAAATTGTTATTGACAACCAGCTTAAATTAGATAACTATCTGTTGGATGGTCAATATTAAACGAGATTCATCTCTCCTTTCTGTGATTGTTCATGTAGGAATAAGCACAAGAAAAGCACTAAACTGCTTCTATATATCACAAGATATGTTCCCGTATACAAATCAGAAAAGATCTGCTATTTGTCTAGGAAAAATAAGATTATATTAAAAAAAAAAAAAAAACCTCTGCCATCTTTTGAAATAGCAGCTGAATTCAGTTTTCATGATCAAAATGTAACTACCTAAATTCTAAAGTATTTTTGGTTCTGAGCATGACTGTATTCTTTACTAAGTTTCACCTCTCCCTTAAACATTTATTTGATGAAGCTATTGTTCGTTAGTTCCAAACTAACTTAAATCTCATTTCAACATGAAAATGAAATTCAATTCAAAGTTGAACATTTGAACATGAATCCTTTGAACATGAGTTTCTGCTTGTAGTTCAGAACACAATTTCATAACATAACAGTAGCTAAGTGCTTTCAATTTGCTTTTATGTCTTAATGCATTTCAAAACTTTCCACTGTTTAAAAAAAAAAAAAAAAGTGAACACAAAGGGACAGAATGAGAAAAGATTAAATTTGTCAAACAATAGGCAGAATCTTTTATGCTGAGAAGTTCAAGTGTATTTACAAGAATGATTTTTTCTCTGTGTCTCCTTCTCTCTCACTGGCAGCCCTCCAATTTGGTTTCAGTTTGGTATCGTCATTTTTTAGCAGAGGAAGTCTCACTAAGGTAGGACAATAAAATACAGGGGAAAAAGTGAGGTCAACAAAATTCTAGGAAAGCAGTTTCTTTTATATTTTGAATAAATCTGAAACATACTTTTTACACTCTGTGATAGACAGARGCCCATTTCCTGCAAAAGATAATATTCTCTTAGTAGCATAAGTTCAATGAGCAAAAACACACAAYTCATTTTTATTAGTGTAAGATTTCCAGCTAATTGACAAATAATTTCTGTTCATTTAAAAGGAAAGATATTGTGGCAATGAAAGTCTTTGAAAATTCTTTCACTGCTCCTGCACATACAATTTACATAATATCTTGTTTTAGGTAAGTTTTCTTATATAAATGCCAACTTGGCATTAGTAAATAGAGGATTTTGAATATGGAAGAAAAAAAAAATTCACTTTCACTTAACTCAGTTACTTTCATATAAATATAGAGGAAAYTAGGGAAGATGTTCTTATTGTTGTTTAGAATTTGCACTTAAAATATTCTGCATTAATTTGTTGTTCATTGTATTCATTTTTCATTTTCATATTTTCTCAGGATGTTTTTTCTGGCTCAATTCAGTTGGCAATCCCAATGTATCTCTGACCAGTTGAAGTAACCAAGACATCCACAATCATCAGGTGTGATATTTGATATAAGGGACAACTGTGCCTGTGGGGAATGGCTGTAGGAAAATGTGAAATGCTTTAAAGTATTTTACGTATAGAATTAGGCAATCACATTTATGTTCACTTATTTTCATGCTGGCAAGTGGGAATCTCAGAGGCTTTTAATTAAAAAGACATGCTCTATTTTAAAGAAACATAAAGAGGTTGGTAGATCTCACTTCACTTCACTTCACTTCACTTAGTGAAGAGATCTCACTTCACTTCACTTAGGCAAACTGGCTGCTCAAAAATCTATGGGCCCAGATGGGATGCACCCGAGAGTGCTGAGGGAACTGGCCGAGGTTATTGCTCAGCCTCTCTCCATCATCTTTGAGAGGTCCTGGAGAGCAGGGGAGGTGCCCGAGGACTGGAAGAGAGCCAACGTCACTCCAGTCTGCAAAAAGGACAAGAGGGAGGAGCCGGGCAATTACAGACCGGTCAGCCTCACCTCTGTCCCTGGAAAGGTGATGGAGCGGTTCATCCTAGAGAGAATCTCCGGGCATATGGAGGAGAAGAAGCTGCTGAGGAGCAGTCAGCATGGATTCACCAAGGGGAAGTCATGTCTGAYGAACCTCATAGCCTTCTATGATGGGGTGACAGGCTGGCTGGACGAGGGGAGAGCCGTGGATGTTGTCTACCTTGACTTCAGCAAGGCTTTTGACACTGTCTCCCATAACATCCTCATATGGAAGCTCCGGGACAGTGGACTAGACGAGTGCACGGTGCGGTGGACCGAGGGCTGGCTGCATGGCAGAGCTCAGAGGGTGGTGATAAATGGGGCTGAGTCCAGTTGGAGGCCTGTGGCCAGTGGTGTCCCCCAGGGGTCAGTGCTGGGCCCAGTGCTGTTCAACTTGTTTATCAATGACCTGGACGAGGGCACGGAATGCACCCTGAGCAAGTTTGCAGATGACACCAAGCTGGGTGGAGTGGCCGACACTSCGGAGGGCTGTGCTGCCATCCAGAGGGACCTGGACAGGCTGGAGAGTTGGGCAGAGAGGAACCTCATGAGGTTCAATAAGGACAAGTGCAGGGTCCTGCACCTGGGGAGGAATAACCCCAGGCACCAGGACAGATTAGGGGTCGACCTGCTGGAAAGCACCTCCACGGAGAGGGACCTGGGAGTCCTGGTTGACACCAAGTTAACCATGAGTGAGCAGTGTGCCCTCGTGGCCAAGAAGGCCAATGGGATCCTGGCCTGCATCAGGAGGAGTGTTGCCAGCAGGTCAAGGGAGGGGATTCTGCCCCTCTACTCAGCTCTGGTGAGGCCGCACCTGGAGTACTGTGTTCAGTTCTGGGCACCCCAGTATAGGAGGGACGTGGAGCTTCTCGAGAGGGTCCAGAGAAGGGCAACCAGGATGATTAAGGGAATGGAACATCTCTTGTATGAAGAGAGGCTGAGTGAGCTGGGCCTGTTTTCTCTGGAGAAGAGACAGCTCAGGGGGGATATGATTAATATGTATAAGTTCAGGAAGGGAGAATGCAGGGAGGAAGGGGACAGGCTGTTYTCACTGGTGGCCAGCGATAGGACGAGGGGTAATGGCCACAAGCTGAAGCATAAGAAGTTCCATCTCCAGGTGAGGAGCAACTTCTTTACTGTTAGGGTGACAGAGCCCTGGAACAGGCTGCCCAGGGAGGTTGTGGAGTCTCCTACTCTGGAGGTCTTCAAAACCCGCCTGGATGCCACCCTGTGCCACATGCTGTAGGTGTGCCTGCTTGAGCAGGAAGGTTGGACTAGATGATCTGTAGAGGTCCCTTCCAACCTTAAATATTCTGTGAATCTGTGAATCTGTGAATCTCTCTCTTCCTCAAATAATAATAATAAAAAAAATCTTCCATGAGTTGTGTTATACTTGTTACATTCACTTTTTTTTTTTTTTTTCTATTTTTAGTCAGAAAGCAAACATAAAGAGTTTCCTAAATCTTAAATTTATGCAGAACACTGAAAACCAAGGTAACGACTGTGACAGTGGGGAATGTCAATCCTTAGCTCAAAGGGCTTGGGAACATGATTAAATTTCTAATTAAATGTGCTTATTGCAAAGCATAATCAAGAAGCTCAGCAGTATGAAAAAATAAACTCAGACAATTTATGGTTCACATTTTTCATCTCTGGTAAGGTGCTTACAAAACAGTTAGAATAGATTCACTTTAGCTTGTCTGAGGTCATCAAGAACCATCTTTAAAAGCTGTTGAATCTATAGCTCCTCAGAGGTAGATTATTGAAGAAAAATTATGTTAAACCCTGTTCAAAAATATATTTAAATTGTATCTCATTGCCCAAATATTATTAAATAAGAAAGATGAAGGTAATAAGAGGGAAAATTTGGACAAACATTCTGTTTTTTAAATGATTCCGAAATTGATGTGTTCATTTAAAAATTGATGGAGGTTTATAATATTAAGAAAATATTAACACAGTTATTAAAATAATATTGTTGAAAATTTTAAATATTTTTCCATACATCTCTGGAAATTAAAATATACAAAAGCAGTGTTCCATTATTAGTATAAAAATGTCATGTTCTATTACTAGTTTCTATCGATATTGGAGGCATTTCCTGTCCAAGAAGGTTTTTAAACATTTTGTGTCCTTTTAAGGCCTTTTAGTCTCTAATTTGCAACTATGTAGAGTGAATCAAATTGCAACTTGTTCTTTTCTGTTAGTTATTTAAACTGTCAGTACCTAAAATTTGCTCTAAAAATCCTGAAGGAAAATATAAAATTGATAAAGCCAGTACGGTATCATTTTTAATGGAGAAAATCCAGTAATTGCAGCTTAGTAATATGAGCCTAGTATTTGTGAATATATTTTAAACTCATAAAATAGGTGGGAGAGGTCAAAAATTATAGCTGTTTTGGACCAGATACTGCTTCCTAACATAATTAAGGTCCCTGCTGGAAATACATATCAAAACATATTTATCTCTGTAATCCTAAAACAAATATATGCTAGTCTTCTTAGTTGTTTTAAATATTCAAAATGTGTAAGATATTTTCATTTAAAATTTTTGATGTTACATTTTAATCTTGCTTCTTCAGAGAGATAATATACAAAGAATTCTTTTACAGTCCTGATTCTACAAATTCTTTTAAGCTGTGTCATTCCATTCTCTCTCTGAATTGATGATTTAATTCATTTTTTTACCATGTTTTCTATTATACACTTCCTGTTTTCAAGAATTTTAAATACTGTGATAAAATTCTTTACTGACTTTAAGTGTAACATACATTTTCATCTTGAAAATAAATGTTTTGTTAATGAAAGTGATTCACATTCTAGGGACAACAGAATCCATAAAAGTTCATACTTTATGGCAGAATCTTTGGAAATATTATTTTTTCTGTATGTGATAAAATGATTTATCCTGTTGGCGGAGGACTTATTTAGAAATTTAAAAAAAAAAAAAAAACACATCACATACTAACAACACGTAAAATAAAACAAGAAAATATTCTTGGGCCAAGATAAAACAAAGAAGATTAAGAAGAAAAAAAGTAAGAAAGAATACTGGAAGGGGAGAGGGGAGATCATAATATTCAATGACAATTTTCAGTTTTCTTGAGGTGGGATTCTTCTCATTTAGGCATTAGTAATTTCTACTAATCTCAACATCTACATCTAGGTTCTCTTCATCCTGTATGAAGAAAAATAAACAATCGTACAGTATCTAGCATGCCTATAACACTAGTTGCTTTAAGCACATACTAAACATTTGCTTTAACATCTATTTAAAGTTTATTAATGTTGATGAGAGTCAGACACATTACTATAATCTGTAGTAACTGTTGGTCTTTGCATTAAAATGAGATGTTCTGAATGGACAATGTGTTTACGATGGCTGACAGAGTATGCAAACAAACTTTCTCTCATAGTCAAGTATGTGTTAACTGAAAAGAACACAGTTACGACTAAAATAGTACAACAAATAAAGGAATACTGACTATGCTTTTATTTGGTAGAGAAATATTCCATCTATCCATGTGTCTGTAAATTCACCTTATATCATAGAATCATAGAATCATTATGGTTGGAAAAGACATTCAAGATCATTGAGTCCAATCAAAAACCCTTCGACACCATGCCTGTTAAACCTCGTCTGTAAGTGTCTCATCAACATCTTTTGTGAATATGGTCAGAGAGAGTGACTTCACCACTTCCCTGGGCTGGACATTCTGTTCCAATACTCCACTACTCTTTCCGTGTAGAAATTCTTCCTAATATCTAACCTGAACCTTCCCTGGTGCAACTTGAGGTCATTTCCCCAATTATGCTGGAGAAGAGACTGACCTCCACCTCACAGAAACATTCTTTCAGGTAGTTGTAGAAAGCAATAAGCTCTCCCTTGAATCTTCTCCAGCCAAAATAACCCTAACTCCCTCATCTGCTCCTCATAAAGTCTGTGCTCCAGACCCTTCACCAGCTTCACTCTTCACCGTGCCCTTCTTTGGACACGCTCTAGCACTTTCCTGCAGTGCAGGGCCTAGAACTGAATCTAGTATTTGAGATGCTGCCTCACCAGCACCTAGTACAGGGGGACTATTATTTCCCTGCTGCTGTTGTCTATATTATTCGTGATACAAGCCMAGATGCTGTTGGCCGCCTTGGCCCCCTGGGCACACTGCTGAACAGACATTCAACTGTCTATTGACCAACACTTCCAGATCCTTTTCTGCTATGCAGTTCTCCAGACACTCTGCCCCAAGCCTGTAACACTGCATGGGGTTGTTGTGACAGAAGTGTAGAACCTGGCACTTGGCCTTGTTGAACCTCATACAGTTGGTCTCTGCATTCTATGGGTGTCTTTCAGCTCTTTTTTTTTTTTTTTTCAAATTTATTTAAAATAAAGTTTTTGAGTTTCCAAATCTTTCTGGATCTGTCATATGCAAGGTCAACAAAAAAAGTTTAAACTGAAAAAAAAATCACATATGCATAAACCCCAACTATTTAATTATTTAATTTAAAAATAACTTTCAAGTAAACAAAATCTTGACATCACCTCCAGGAGAAATGTGAAAAAGAAAGTGTACCTCAACATACCCACAAGTGAAGTGAGATTTAGGAAAAAAAGAGAAACAAAACAAAACAAAACAAAACAAAAAAAAAATTAAAAGAGGTACTCAAAAGTGGCTGAATTTTACCACTTTATCTCATGTCAGTAAGAGGGTAGTCAGACAGGACTTTAATGATTAGATCTGGCTCAAGTCAAGAAGGCAGAGAAGCCAAAACCAAAATGAAACAAAATAAAACACAAAACACCTTTGGCCATCAGGAAAAGAAGCTGTCTGTAGAGAAAAACCACACAACTATGTAAGGAAAGACAACACTAAATAAAGCAGTACTATAATAAGTAATTCATTGAAATGTAATTTTAACTATTCTTAAGATCCAATTATATATAATAAATTATAAAGTTGTAATGAAAGTATAATTAAAAAAGAAAAAGACTCAGAAATATGATCCAATAATTAAAATCCTTGAGGTGTTAACATGGCTTGTTTTTATATTTTTATACAGTATTGTTAATAGAGCTTCAGTGGTGTGAACAGAACAAAAAGCTATGACTGGTAATTAGCAATAAAGCTGAAATCTTTCTGCAAACCCACCTTCACAGTAAAAATAAAGTCCTTCTGACAGATGAGTACTAATCTAATTGAATCACACCACCATCTATTTATTGCTTCCAGAGATCAAGGCTTGTTTTAGAAATCTACACAGTATTGAAACTGCAGTGCTATAGGTGACCAATGACACTTTAATTAGTTCAGGTTCTAGATCAATCAATTCTTTGCCTGTGCCTGACAGCTCAGGAGCATTCAACGTTATTGATCTTTGTCCACTCATTCATCTTTTCTCAAACTAAGTTGTTTGTATTCCTTAATTCTCTGTATTTTCGCTGTCATCTTTCTAATCACATGCATGTGAGTCACTGCAATAGATCTTCATCTGCTTCATTTGTTCTTTTCTGTTACTTTCTTTAGAAGTCTCTTATTAAAGTGTTACTTTAGAAAATTATTCAGATGTAACATTGTTGATCAGAAGTAAAATCTGTTTCCTGAAATTCTCTGTGACTATATTTCCATACCAATGCAAAGAAAAAAAAAATAGCATTTAGTGTTGGAGAACACATACTATGATGCTGAATGATAAAATAAAATAAAATAAAATAAAATAAAATAAAATAAAATAAAATAAAATAAAATAAAATAAAAATCAATCATTTTATTAATATCTAGGTAGATATTTATAGGAGAGATAATACAGCTATAGTTTTTTTATTTGGTGTGGTAAAAGTAAAATATTTGCCTTTTGTAAATGTTATGAAAACAAACTCTCTTCAGCCCGTTTATACTGTAACTACATTTTGATTAATTCTTTCTACTATGCAATTTAAGCTAATATGATTATCTTGAATATATGTATATGTGAAGGAGCAACAGTATTATCTTATATTTTGGGATTTTTGTTTTCATTTATATACCTGCTTAAGCAATGGATAAGCTTATAGTAGAGGGAATAATTAAGAGATATTTTATTATGATGATTGATTATATGCCCCCCCCCCAAAAAAAAAGAAGCAATCACAGACATACAATTCAGAGACCGAATCAATAGATGCAGTGAATGCTTTCCCAAAGAAAATCATGGGACAGGAGCTTGTTCTACAGCATTTTCTAACTTATTTTGCTATTTTCTTTGAGAATATTTTTTTTGTTTTACACATACACATTAGTTAGGAGGTGAAGTATATGCACATACACACGCAGGAGATGCCTACTTACTTGCAATCCTTAGACTGTGGGAATAGATGTGGGGATGAAAGGCACATTGCTTTTTTGGGCAAAAAAGAAAGGAGTTTTCCTTTTTTTAMGCCTTTTGTTAAACCTTCCCTCAGCAAGAGAATTTTGAATGGGAAAGGAGGCCTACCAGTTCCATGCGTGCTATGGAATACCTGCACACCTCTTAGATTTATCTTGAAAAATATGAGATCAGTTAAACTAGGTTAATAATTTGAGAATGAAGTAATATATTTAACTGTAATTTCAATATTTATAGATAACGGATAATTAATCTGTTATGAAAGAACCTAAACAGTGTTGTGGGTTTTTTTTTTTTTTTTTTTTCAGCATTCTACAGAGTCCTATTGATTTCATCTATCCATTTGTAAAACTAATGGTTCCAATTAAGGTGATGAAACAGTGTATGGAGCTTTCTTGAAGCTCCAGTTTTCAAGAATATGCTTGCACTTTGAATCCCCTGCTTTGCTTCTTTGCTGATGATATTATGGCTACTTTGTATTTTGATCTCTTAGTGTTTGCTCTAGAGCATTTCATTCTCAGCAAAAATGTTTAGAAGGTCTTTCATGTCTATAGTACAGATTCCTAACTCTTAAACCTGCCAGAATATGGATACACTAAATAAAGGCAATAGTTCTTCCAAAATTTGAATATCTACTATGTTCTAAAAGAAGTAAACCTCAAATATCTATTTTTAAAACTACATCTCAAAACATAAACTCATGCTAAAAAAACACCTACAATTAAATCCTGAAACAACACAGATGCTACATGCGATAGGCTCTGACATGATAATGTCACTTTCTATTTCTTTTTAAGAAGCTGGAAAATGAGCAGTATTGGTGACAGAGAAGGAGTATGCTCTATGGTTGTAGTTCTTATCTTCTTCTAAAGGGTAGTGTCACTTTAATGTTGCCTTCAGGTTGCTCTGATATCACACTGTTTTTTGTATTTTCCTCTTTAAGCCTTTCTTGTCTCTTCTCTTCTGCTCCAAACAATTACATGCTCAAAATACAAGAATAACAATCTGAAGATGGGGTAAAAAAAGTCTTTCATTTGTATCAGAATCAGACAGTTCTATTAATAATGAGCCTCATTAGAGTACACTCAAGCTTTCCCCAGCTACAAAGCATTGCAATATATGTCACTGAAAAAGCGAGGAAAATAATTATGACCTTATCAGTTTCTTCCAGCATGATTCTTGTCTCACAAGTTGTTTTTAGAGGAGATGAGGAAAAAGTCATGACATTTAAAATAAATATCGGAGTAAATTTAAAAGAAAAGAATAAAGCATAGCCGGGAGGAAGGAAGAGAGAAGGGAAGAACCTCAGACAAAAATGCAGCAGAGATATCTACTTGCAGTTTTAATGACGAAGAATTTTCAAGCAAAATCACCAGTGATTACATTTTTATCACTCTAACCTTGTGAGGATATGTATGTCTGCTGAAACCCCTGATGTAACCTCATTACGTTGATAACCTTTAAGGCTGTAGGAAAAGAAACATCAGACTGTCATGTCAATCTCACTAATGATATTAGGTTTCCAATGGTTCAGTAAAATTTTGAATAATTATTAATATTACTCTTTGCATGTCATAATGTGATTGCCAGATGCCGTTATTAAAAACACGGAAAGAAGAAGAAAAACAGAAAGAACAAGAACTAGAAAACACACAAGTTTGTTATATGGACAGTGTTTTAAAGTTCTTTCTTTACAGACAAATTCGGAGGCCAACAAAAGCTTCTTGATTGGCTCTGACAGGAACCTGTGTCTTTACAGAAGAAAAAAATAAAAGGCAACATGTTGTAATGAAGTTTGAATTTGTTTTGCACATATACTGTATCCTTTTACTGATCAAGGTAACAAAAATAATCTGCTTAGTTATCCATCAGACTGAAGAGAATCAACTTTTATATATGTTGAATAACAACAAACATTTCAGAGTGAGCTAAACATAACTGCTCATGTATATAATGACCTGGTAGGCCAAGGCAGTATATACTACCTTTTATTTGAAACAAAGTGTATTTAACTTACTCTAATCATTATTACTTTCTACTCAACAAGCCTTTTGTGTGTGTGTGTTTGTGGGTTTTTTTTTTTTTTTTCATTTAAAAAAAATATTGGTATGCAGTCAATACATCCTTTTGGAAAATATGTTATCAGTGGAGCAGAAAGAAAAAAAAAAATTATTTCTCTGTTTTTATAAAAACATACTTGACTATAATAGCATCTGTTGTCGAAGGGGGTCGGCAAGCCTCCTTCGCTAGCCGGACTGGCCTGGGGTTCTACTCACCCTATGGCCATAGAGCACAGACACCAATATGGAGGATGCGGCAAATGGCATTTATTGCTTTGTTCAGTCTGCCTATATACTCCAGCAAAACACGGGAACTCACCCACTGCCCAAGCAGGAGACTAACCTCTCCTGGGGTCATCAGTAAGGCATACATTAATTATGCTCCTAACTTCCCATGACATCGCGAGATCTTCCGAACGCCATGCCCTATGCTCTGTGCCCTATGCTATACTATATCATCTACTTATGCTAAGCTCTCTACTTTATTAAGCCCTAAAAAGCATGACAAATTCCCACAAGCATCTAAACACTGTGAATAAATACACAGTTAGACATTAAATTAATGAGATTGGCAGACCTGCTTCCTACTCACTGTTCTGAAATTTACCTTATAGGCTCCTTGGAGGCCATACAGTTCTGCAATCTATTAAAACAGTAAATAATATGCCACAAAAATCTTGTCAGGAAAAAGAGTTCTGATACTGTGAGGCAGCATAAATAACCGAACTACTTTAAGTGTTTTTTTTTTACCTACATACACATACACACATTAACATAAACACATTTAATTGCTATTTTTATAAAGAAAATCWTATGAGATTTTTTGATTTGCAATGATATCTGCTCACTGATATTAACTAGTGGAGCTTTTACCCTAAACCTATTTGCAAAACAGTAGTTAAGGGAAAGATAAGATACAGAGAAGAATGACACAAATTAATTGTGTATTTTCAAAGGTGCCATAATACTCATTTCTATCATGCAAGAGATAACCTCATTCTTATAGGCTAATATAGAAATAATTTGTTTTGGGCTATGAGTTAGAGCAGGGACATACACCAAAAAACACAATAAATGCTCTTAGAAAAAAAAAAATGTGGCTGCCTGTAGAGCTTATATTCTCATCTTGATAATTAGGAGTGTTTATTTTCATTTCCATCCTTCAGCAATCAATTTCCAAGCTGTTCTATAAATGAATAAGAAAAAATATATTTACTGTACCAATAGCATTTTTTCTAATATTTATCAATAAGAGATTGAGATATTGGACAGCCAATTAATAGAGAGAACAATTTTCTTTATTTCTGATATGAGAAATCTGGTTTCTACCAGGCCTATAAAAGTAAATCTAAGAACGGCATCTCATGCGGTAGCTCATTTAAGTTAGCACACTAATGGTAGGTAGCACACGAATGATAGGTTTGGACAGCAAAATATTAAGGTCAAAGAAATTAAACTTTTTTTTTTCAGTTTAGAAGATTATGTAAAATAGAGCTAATCCATCTTAAACCAAAGTAATTAAATAATATTGCTATAGTTGTCATTAAAAAAAACCTCTCAGTATTAGGAGATCAAGAAGTTGCAGATTTTGCAGTTTTCATGTTTTTGTGCACATTTTATTCCTAGAAGGTCCATGAATCAAAAAGTCCTTAAATGACCAGTTGTTGAGAAGAGATTCTCTTTGAGAATAAATGATTTAACGTCACAGTGAAAACTGTTATCACATAGCACAGAAGATATTTTAAAATTTAAAGCTTGCCAAGAAACTTAATATGTTCATATGGTCACTAAAACCTTCTTTAACAGAGCAAATTGTGCCTTCTGGGCTTCCTAGTCTTATACATTCTTAAAAAACTTTAATTCTACCTCTTCAGCTACTGGGATTATACAAAAACACGTTTGAGATAATACAAAAATAAAGAGGCAGAGAAGTATATTTTGGGATTAATGAAATTGTGTCATCTATGCTTGCAATACACATTACAATTCAGAAGTAAGAGTTTTACATGTAATACAGAGTATATTAGTGCTTATTTTTAGGAATATACAAAAATACTGATCAGAGTTTATCTTAAAATGAAAAGCTGCAAACTTTGACCATTTGTCTTCAGTATATTTAATATTATCTTCAGTATTTCTAGTTCTTTTGTATTGATTTTCTCTGGTTGCACTTGCTTTCTCCATCAGCCTGTCCATTCTTCATTCACTGCACCTTCATCTCTACTAGCACTATCCTGTCTTAAAAGAAAAGAAGTACCTTAGTAATCCAGAGTTAGAAAGAGTATTATGTGATTAAAAAGGTTTCTTATTACTTTCTAGTTAACTCAAAAATATTTTCTGAGAGACTCAAAAAGCAGTGGAGATTGTCTGGCTATGTCATTATAACAATTCCCTCCCAACTACTATCTTATTTTTGTAATGTATGATAGACATTAGTTTTGTATGTTCTGATATGCACATTAATAAATTCAGAACTTTTCCAAATAAGAACTGTGAAATCAATTTATCACTGATAAGGAAAACTGGTAAAGTGGGAAATATATTCTTGAGTAGCAAGAACTTCATTACGTTAATGGCCAACAGATAGAAAAGGTGGATAACAGGAATATTTTGTTGTCGCTTCTGCATATGATCCACAGAGCAGATCATACTGCATATATACATTTTTTTATTCTGTAAGGATAGAAGAGTTTGTAGTACCAAAAAGATCAGTTTTGGCATCCTAAAACAATATTTTTAATTATAATCAGAAAAAAAAATACTCTTGCTCAAAATAGCAACAGGAGATTTCTCTTATCTCAGGACCTGGGAAATAGAGGACTAACAATCATCTTCAGGTAGACAGAGCTATTTGAAATACATGCATTCAGCGATTTCTAAAAAAATAGATAAAATTTTATTTTGGARATACAATTGCCTGAATCAGGTGATTGAGCTAAGGCCATTTCCTTCCTTCCCTTCGCATTTCTTGTTTGTTTGTTTGTTTACCTTTCAGATCACTCACTAACTTCCATGGTCTTAAATGCCCCCCTGGCTGAATTCTAAATTTTTTCCAGGATGAGACTGGCAGACTTCCCATTCACGATGTGACTTGTATATCTCACAGTATCACAGAAAGATGTCAGTGGTCTACATCCAGTCTCATAGTCTAACCCATCTAGGATCCAAGGATGCAAAATCAACAGGGAATGCACCTCCTCCACAACTTGGACAAAGTCACTTTCAGTGAGCTAAGCCTAACCTAACTCTTTCAGATTCAGGTAACAGTAGCTCTTTAAAATAATTAAAATGTAGTATGTCCAAAGAATTATTCCTGTGAAACTAAGTATGAGATTAAAATTTTTATTAAATAGATGATTTCATTGAGAAAAGATAGAAGAAATTGCTATTTATCTGCCTATTCACCATCCATTTGCTGCACCATTTAACTTGAACTTGATGGCAAAGTGATGTTATAGTAGTAATAATAACAACCATAATGACAGAAGATACAAAGCCTGCACAAATGGGCAGATTTAAAGATACGCTTCTTTGGAATAATTTCTGGGTAGTAATGTCTCATTACCTGCATGGGAGTTTCATTTATTTGACTTCAGGATGCTTGTTTTCAAGAAAATAAACACAGAGAGAAAAACAGCTTTTGGTATCTTTTTTGTGTTTTCTCTTAGATCTTTACAATTGATTCGAATGGAAAAACAGAATACCTCTGTTAGTGGCTGACAGACGAAGCGGCTGATCGTGCACGCTGTAACAACTCTTAATTCTGCTTTTGTATCATTTATTCCATTTATGAACCTGAAACACAGGCAAAATGTCACTGTTTTTGGATGTGTGCCTAAGCCCTACCCTCACATCATGGACTCACACAGATTATAGATCAAGATAGATTTTGATAGAAGCACAAAGTCAAAGATTAGTGTCAAACCACATAATCTTTGTTAAGGTTTAACAAACTAGAATCATGTGTTTGGTGATTCTGATCAGCTTCTGAAAGGTTTATAAATGACGTTGTCAGTGAAAGTATCATGAGACACACAAATAACAGGAAAGATGAGGCTGTTTGAAGTTTACAGGCTGCACATAAAAACAAACAAACAAAACCTCTCTATGGTGAACATATTTCGAATGATAATATACGGCAGCAGTGATTAGCCCCTTCAAGTAAAAAAGTCCAAGAGATCTGATATAGTTTGCTAACTGAAAACAATATTCCCAGTGGAATTCAGAAAGATGAGTTTGGAAAAGTGGCTTTGCATAGTGGAAAAAAGGCAGGAAGAGAGAGAGATGTTACTCTGCAATGCAAAATGTTTTTCCCTTCGAATGTATGCACACCTATGCAGCTCTACAGCATCACTGAACTACAGACTGTTTCTCAGTCTGTAATGAGTAGCTGAAATGAGAGGAACATGCAAATAGAGCAGATCCACTAAAAATGACTTAGGTAATTGGTTCCGATTTTAATCTTTTTTTCACTATTACACTGAATAAATCAAATGTACGTATGATTAAAAATATACAATGCAGCATTGTTTCTTAATGTTACAATGTAAGTTCTACCATAAGATAATAATTAATATTTTATTGACATTTTCATGATTTGCAATAAGATTGAAAGTATCTAAAGTGTACGCTTTTAAAAAAAAACTCTAATTTTTTACTGAATCATGTCAGTTGAAATACTTGAATATTTGTTTTTCTATTTTCACATTTCAGAGACATTCACAATTTTAGCTAGATATATGTAAAAATAAGTTGTCATTTTTTATAGAAATTCATCTGTTTAGATGAAAAATGTATTTACTGGAAGGTTGAATGATGTTAACTTCAAATTGTTTTGATTCAGCAGAACACCTCAAAAAATCCCGTATGTGGTCAAATATATTTGTTTTCTTTATTTAACCATCTGTAATTTCTTTCATGAAAGAAATATATCTTTGTTGTTATTTTACTATTTTTATGCAAATCCTGTAATGTTATATAGCAGGGTTTCCCCATGGTTTTTCCATAAAAGAGACTCTGAAGATCTAGGGAAATGAAGAAAGGTAAATATAAAGTGTTATCTGTTGTAACTGATCATAAAGAGGATGAGCTCCTGTTGAGATTCTTCAAGCTTGTCAGATTCATATAATCATGGAGTAATTTTGGTTCAAATAATCATAAAATGCTTAAGGTTGGAAGGGACCTCAGAGGTCATCGAGTCCAACCCCCCTGCTCACGCAGGGTCACCTAGAGCACGTGGCACAGGGCTGCATCCAAGCGGGTTTTAAAGATCTCCAAAGAAGGAGACTCCACAAACTCTCTGGGCAGCCTGTCCTAGGGCTCTGTCAGCCTCACTGTCAAGAAATGTTTCCTTAACTTCTGTGGAACTTGTGGTGCCTCAGCTTGTGGCCGTTTCCTCTAGTCCTATTGCTGTCCACCACTGAAAAGAGGACRCCCCCTCCTCCTCACTGCCTCCCTTGAGRTATTTATACACACTGATCAGGTCCCCCCTCAGCCTTCTCTTCTCCAGGCTGAACAGGCCCAGCTCCCTCAGCCTTTCCTCATAAGGCAGATGTTCCAGGCCCCGATCATCCTCGTAGCCCTGCGCTGGACTCTCTCTAGCAACTCCACATCCCTCTTGTACTGGGGAGCCCAGAACTGGACGCAGTACTCCAGATGTGACCTTACCAGGACCACGTATAGGGGGACGATCACCTCCCTCGACCTGCTGGAGACGCTCTTCTGTATGCACCCCAGGATCCCAGTGGCCTTCTTGGTCACCAGGGCACACTGCTGCCTCATGGTCATCTTGTCATCCACCACAACGCCCATGTCCCTCTCTGCGGGGCTGCTCTCCAGCAGGTCCACCCCTAATCTGTACTGATGTCCAGGGTTATTCCTCCCCAAGTGCAGGACCCTGCACTTGCCCTTGTTGAACTTCATGACATTTCTCACCGCCCAGTCGTCCAGTCTGTTCAGGTCCTTCTGGATGGCAGCACAGCCCTTAGGGCTATCACCTGTTCCTCCCAGTTTGGTATCATCAGCAAACATGCAGAGGGAGCACTGCATGCCTTCATCCAGGTCATTAATGAACAAGTTGAACAGGACCAGACTGAGGACTGACTCCTGGGGGACACCACTAACTACAGGCCTCCAACTGGACTCCGCAGCACTGATTACCACTCTCTGCACCCTGCCATCGAGCCAAWTCCTAATCCACCAATCCAGCCACTTCCTATTCCACTCATCTATCCCACACCTTTGGATCTTGCCCAGGAGGATGTTGTGAGGGGCAGTGTCAAAAGCTYTGCTCAAGTCCAGATAGATGACATCTACCGCTCTGCCCTCGTCTATCCAGCTAGTCACTCCATCATAGAAGGTGATCAGGTTAGTGAAGCAGGATTTCCCCTTGGTGAATCCATGCTGGCTACTACTGAGCACCTTCTTCTCCTCCGCGTGTCTGGAGACAGCAGCCAGGATGAGCTGTTCCATCATTTTTCTGGGGATGGAGGTGAGGTTCACCGGCCTGTAGTTGCCCAGGTCCTCCTTCTTGCCCTTTTCGAAGACCGGAGTGACGCTGGCTTTCTTCCAGGCCTCCAGCACCTCCCCCGTTCTCCAGGACCTTCTGAAGATGATGGCGAGCRGCTCGGCTAKGACATCYGCCAGTTCCTGCAACACYCTGGGGTGCATCCCATCAGGGCCCATGGATTTGTGGGTGTCGAGTTTCCTTAGATGCTCTCTGACCCACTCTTCCTCTACCCAGGGCAAGCSTTCCTCTCTCYRGCTCTCTTCKTGTGTCCCTAGGGCCTAGGATTCTAGAGGGCTTCCCCTGACATTCAGCAGCTCTGCTTTCTCCGTGTTTTCCGTAACCAGGATACCCACCCCGTTGACTAGTGGACCCACRTTCTCCGTGATCTTTCTTTTGTTGTTAATACTTTTGAAGAAGTTTTTCTTGTTACTCTTAACATCCCTTGCCAGATTCAATTCCACATGAGCCTTAGCTTTCCTTGTAGCATCCCTGCATTCCCGGACAACGCTCCTGTATTCCTCCCAAGGGGCTTGTCCTTTCTTCCACATTCTCTATACTGCTTTCTTCTGACGGAGTTTTGCCCGGAGCTCCCTGCTCATCCACGCASGTCTCCTGTTGCCTCTGCCTGACTCCTGACGCACAGGGATGCACTGTTTCTGGGCATGGAGGAAATGCCGCTTGAAAAYTAACCAGCCTTCCTGCGCCCCTCTCCTTTCTACATCCCTAGCCCATGGGATCTTTCCCAGTAGGTCTCTGAAGAGGCTAAAGTTGGCCCTCCTGAAGTCCAGGATTGCAAGACTGCTTACTGCCCTGGCTCCTCCTCGTTGGATCCTGAACTCCACCAAATCATGATCACTGCAGCCAAGGCTGCCCCCCACCTTCACATCTTCAACCCGGCCCTCTCTGTTAGTTACTAGGAGGGCCAGTAGCCCACTTCTCATCGGCTCCTCCACAACCTGCGTCAAAAAGTTGTCATCAACRCATTGCAGAAACCGAAGAGGCCTCTGGAGATCATCTAGACCAAACTGTAAAAGTTAAAATGACAAACCACAAACAAACAGACACAGACAAACCCAAAATTTGATCCTAACTTCAAAGTTAGATGAGATTTTCAGAGTCATAACCAGCTGAGTTTCGAGTATCTGCAGTGATGACAATTCATTTTCCTTTCAAAGCCCATAGTTGACCTCGGTTCCAATAGCTGACCTCTCTTACTGTGAAAAAAAGAAAGTGAAGTTTCAAATGGGGATCTAAGATAGGAAGGTTGCTTAGAAACATATTTTTTAAGAAACATGTTTATAAAACATGAATTAACATAGAATCTGTCGAAGATGTGTCATGCATCACAGAGAAATACAATCAGTCCTCGACTGCTTCAATGCATTTGACATTTACCCTAATGTTTCTCAAAGGCTCCAAGGCCTAAATAGAAAAGAGGTATTAAAGTAYAGGTTCAACATTTTTTTGGTTGCCACCTATAACCTATACTCATCTACAATTAAAAAGTTTAAAGAGTTTAAGGAAGTTATTTAAAGAAATAATGTAACACACATTTGTTCAGTATGCTAAAGATAGAGCCAGGCACTTATGTTTCCTTATATGAAAACTGGGGAGAAATGATAACTTTCGTCATATAACAATCAGATGAAATTGTTGCACACCAAATGAATGAGGTCTTAATAACTGTTGTGGCTAAGTCTTTCTTTTTCATAASAACAAATAGTGAGACACTGTGTCACCTTAGTTATGACTCGAATCTCCCTTCAAAAGAACCAAAAAATAATTTCTTTTAGTAAAGCTGACCTCTTGCTAATGAGAGGTAAAGCTTAACACATTTCCCTCTTAGAAGAGCTCATGCAAATTTAATTGGCTATCCCAAGAGAAAAGTTTGCAAACTCTTAGTGTGACAAATATATATATATACACAAATATATATGTATACATATATATATATATACACACACATATATATATACATAGCGTTAGGATAGTATTAGGTGTTTAATGACTATGACACTTTCTGTTAGTGACATTTAGAAATGTTCAACTGGAATAAAAAAAAAACTAACCTAATCTTAAATATAAAAAACATTCTTGAAATTGTCATAATTAATACACTTGTCCTGATACTTTTGATCATTGTTCTGTTATGGACAAGGGGTAATGGGTGTAAGTTAAAACACAGTAAGTTCCATCTCCATGTGAGGAGGAAGTTCTTTCCTGTGAGGGTGACAGAGCCCTGGAACAGGCTGCCCAGGGAGGCTGTGGAGTCTCCTTCTCCGGAGATCTTCAAAATCTGCCTGGATGCCGCCCTGTGCCACATGCTCCAGGTTTGCCTGTTTGAGCAGGAAGGTTGGACTAGATGATCTCTAGAGGTCCCTTCCAACGTTAAACATTCTGTGATTCTGTAGTTCTGTGTTATATGCATTTAAAGCAAAGATCATCCAAGCGTAACCATAATGCTCATATTCATATTCATATAAAGTATGGTGCTAAGAGTAAAGTAACATCTTATATACTGAAAATTAGAACAGAAGCTCTATGATATACGTTACAGGTCTGCATGTAGTTTAGCTGATTTGATTATATAAGCAGCAAAACATTATCTAGCTGCTGGTTGCAGTCTTACAAATCTGAATAAAATTGTGTGTCTAAGGGAATAACTGGAAGATAATGTGTAATCATTGTGGTTAGTGGGTGTTACAGGTGCTTGGTACTTGAAAGATCAATCTCTAAAGAACTTCATGAATTTGATTATATTCCTTGATGAGGTATAGTTGTAATATAATGAACATTAAAAAAAATGAAAAATTGTTAACATTCTTTCTGAAGTATAAAAAGTAAAAAAAAAAAAAAAAAAAAAAAAAAAAAAAAAAAACTTGGAAATGTACATGGTTTGACCCCTAAATAATGGCAATTAGATTTCATATCAACTTATTTACAAAGGGCAGAGATGAAAACAATGTGGATTTATATAAGCATGCCTTAAAAACCATTTATGTAAATGAAAGAATATTTTTTAAAAGAACCATTTCTCAAGTTTGTTAGTCATATTTCTGATATTTAAGGTTGTACATGCTTGATCATTTAAAGAATAAAGAAAATCATAGAGTTTGCGTAGCAGGTTGCTTAACTGATTTTTTTWAAATAACTGATTGTTTGTGATCAGTGCAGAAGTAAAATAGTTATGCTAGTGATTTGTTCTTCAAGCTTTAGTAGAAAAAAAAGAAAACTAAAAGGGATTTTTTTTAAGAACAGTAATTGTTGGAAGTAGGGTTAATAACTGTTTCTCTAATTTATCACAGAAACCATCAAATCTGTCTGTATTAAACTCTGCTGAAGTTCAGGAAGTGGATATTCATGGATATTAAAATATATTTGGAAAGTTTTTCTAGTTAACATATTTGATTTTTTTTTTTTTCTTGCAGAAATACTTGGCCAGTATTTCTGGAGGATGTGGAAAGGACCAGAAGTTATAATAGGCTTACCCTTAAACTTTTATCTCAAGGATGAAATAATCCTGCTCCCACAGTTTACTTTTGAATGTGATGGTCTCCAGTCCCCTAATGAGTATTTGGATTACTATATTAGCTGCAATATATTAGTGTCTTTCTTATGCTAGAGAGCCTAAACTGGACACAGTACTTTCAGATGAAGTTTCACAAAGAGACAAAGGAGAATGTTGTATCTCAGAAATGGATTCATCACTCCACATATGTTTTCACCAACGACATATATTGGGGGAAAACCACTACCTTGGACATGATGGTTCCATTCTTGCTAATACAGCCCATGCTGTTGGTCTTCTTTACTTCAAGGACACATTGCTGTGTTCATTTAATTGTCTATCAGGACACTTAGTTCCCTTTTGTAAATCTGCTTTCCAGCTTAGCTGGACCTTACTTTATACTCTTGCACAGTGTACTCTTGCTCAGACCTTGCCTTTGCTTTGATTTCACTTTATGAGGTTCTGGTCAACCAATGCATATAGACTACATGTCCCTACGCATACATCTGTGTGTCATTGGAAGAATGATTCTAAGATAAAGAGGATAATGAGAATGCACACAAAATTAAAAATAAAAAGAAAAAGAATTTTGCTTAGAATTTAGTGACAGTCATTAAATATAGAACATCCATTCTTCTTGTAACAATCATAATGTGCTAATGGAAGAGCTTAATTACAAATCCATTTCTATTATTAACCACGAGCTACTTGAGTAGGCACAGCTCAGTTACCAGTTCATTCTGAAACCCATCAAAATCATTTGGAATTTGTCTACTTTTTCTAATGGTTTCCAAGCATGGCATAGGGGGAGATCAGGTGTTTCTTAAGAATTCCTCAGAAGTATATTTAGCTAAATTTTTCTTTAACTCTGACTTAAATTTACTGTGAATTCATTTTCATCAAGTTATATTTTCAAAATAAAACTTACTTTGTGAGCAATAAAAGTAATAGCATGGCTTTTATAAAAAATGGATCCTTTTTAGCAAGACTCCTATGATTATAAGAGCAAATATAGTATTTACMTTTTCTAACAGAGAGATTGCATACAATTCATGGGCAATTATAATTGTGGAGAACTGTGGAGAAATAAGTATTAGTTATGATTAGTAAATCATAAATATTATTTGTTACTTCTATAACTCAAAGCTCCTCAATATTTTTCACATTCTATTCAGAGTTTTATGAATGTCCAGAAAATGTCTATTCAAATAGAGGAAGATGTTATATATTATAACCTATGCTTAATATATTTAAATTACCAATAGTAATTTTGGGAAACATTTTTGCATCCTTCTAACAACTGTTCCTTCTTCCTGTTGAGAATGATGAATGCTGCATTTTAATGCTGAGGAAAAGACGAAACTTGCATCTTTTACCTTGGCTGCCATAGTTTTTAATGATTTTGTGCTTTACTCCTCTGGGTACTCTTTCAGAGATCTCTATTTCTTTCATTACTGCATCATAGATATAGAAAGACGTGGACCAAGTTTGATCATGATATACCAACTTGCATGGATGCTTCTTATGACTGGTTCGCTCTATAGCAAGTTTATCTTAGAGAATGCTGCTTGGAGAAATTCGGAAAGGAGTTAGGGAATGAGATAGCAAGTCTGAAGTTTGGTACTTAGGCATAAAAAGAAAACCTCAATTCAGATTCCATGACAGATATTTTATTTCCTCACTTTTGGATATCAGAGTTTTGAAACTATGTAATATTATCTTTATTCTTGGGCAACTGCTTTTTTATTATTTATTTTAGACAGCTCAGAAAAAGTACAAAAAATATTTCACAGCASAGAGAGGAAGGCAAGGTCTCAACAGAGACAGTGATGAAAAACATAGATAATTATGGCCTAGCAACAAAGAACATCTACTGTATGTGCAACAGAAGCATTAGTTCATAAGAAAAAAATGTTCAGACTGCAGTGCATGTACTAAACTGTCATTTTCCTTTTAAACTTAACTGTAACTATAAGCTTTTAGACTTTATATATATATATATATATGAAAACATATATATGGGATTTGCCTCTTCCTGTAAAAAAGTTAAGATAACAATAGGCTTAATTTCACTATTTTGTGTAAAGCCCTTTCAAGTAGCTCATGTCAGGAAATTCTGAGCTATGCGATTCAACTATCAAAGACAGGAGTGCTTTTAGATGCCTTTCTGAATCACAGATATCTCCTGTTTGTTCTCTTGTAGGCAAGCAGGTCCTGAGTCTGAAATTTCCTCCATGTTCTCCTCTCTCTATGAATTTTCTTGATGTCTAAGAGGCCTATTACTTATCTGAGTGGGGACTTCCATGCAAAGTTGGTATACTGGGGCCCTTGAAAATTAAAGCTTTCTTGAAACCCAGGAAACCCATTTCTAATGAAAACTGTTACTGTTACAGAAGCATCAATTCATACAGAATTGAAAGAAAGGAGATGTTGGCTTCATTTGTTCTGAATATGCGTTCTAGGATTCTTAACTCTATTAGAAAGTAGCTTTTTGGTATATGAATTATTATCTAGTTTTGCTTGACAGGGTCTTGAATTCTTTGTCATTTCCAATGACAACCTCTCAGTTTTATTTTTCCATTCCTTTCAGTGTTAACTCCTCATATTATATCAGCCCTTACCTGGTAAGTTTGAGGCAGCCAAACCATASCTGTAAATTTAGGTCACTCTTATTGACCCATCATGAGAAATATGACACTGAAGTGGTGAATTTAGTCCAGGCTGATTCCTTTGATCTCACAGAGCTTGCAACAGAGATGAAATATATWTATATTTATACAAAACTAATATATCTTAGTGAAGACAGAACTTTCTTGCTCTTCTATTCTTCTTCTTGCCGTCACTCCACACAGTCTGCAAGAAAATTGCTATCTTTCCTGTCTTCTGTTAGTGGGAAACACTTTTCAGTGAAAATAAGGCTTTAAATAGTAGTGTAAAACTCCACAGTTTCTGCTTACAAAGGCTTTTAAATGCTAATATATCAACAGAACACGTTGTACAATAGCAGTAAATTTCTAAATACACAGTGTTTAAAAAAACACTCAGAAATCAAAAGGAGAGTGATTCTAAGTGACAAAGCAGTACAGCAACGCTAAATGACATTTTGAAGTACTATTATGCTATTAGAATATGAGTTATGAAGATTAAAATGGATGGATATGCTCACATGATTAAACTCTAGTCTAAGAATAAGCATATTCATTTGAATCCTTGGTTACAGATAAACTGTGTCCATGAGCAAGTCAGAATCTCAAATTATTTAGGTATGAAACTGCCAAATACAAAGTCCACTGAAACTGCTGAGAATCCTTTAGAGGGATTTGGATCAAACTTTTAATCATATCTTTCCTGTTCTTTTAATTCACCGCCTGTCCCTTGTCTTTTCTGTCCTTATTTACTCACAAATTGTAAGGTAAGCTCTAGTGTGAGTTATACTATAGTACAAAAATAAATCATATGGCTACTGTGTAGGTTTATTCAATGTATTCATTGAACTACTCATTTAATATACTATCAAAGCAAAAGGAAATAATAGAACAAAATATGAAAGCCTGTTAGCAGGTAGTCAACATTTACACATCTATCAGATCACTTGGGCAGACTTTAGAAAACAACCTCGTGCGTGTAGATTCGCCAGTCAAAAATAAAATAAATCTTCCAATTAGACTGACTTGTGTTGAGCCAGCTACATAGTGGAGATGGGGAATCAGCGGTCTAGGAAAAGACCTCATATACCAGGATATTCTTGAGTCACATCATTGTCTGCCCCGTTTTGTGTTGTAACTACAAGAATCTACAGCTATTTCTTTATCTTAAGGTACAGAAAATAATGGGAGAAGCTATCTTTGAATCACAGGAAACAGTTCAAGTCACATGATTTCAAAGAACTATTTTGTTCTATATTATTTGACCTATTGTTTAGTATGCTGTGTGCTACTTATTCCAGTCTAAGGAGCTAATTATCTCTAGACAGCTTGGGTGCCTAAACTGACTTCCTACGTTTTATATCTTCAGTCAGATGGTCAGCCTAGCTTTTGCGAGGTTTTGCATTTCTGAATATTGCAATGCATAAGTTCTTGCTGTTGTTCATTTGTTTTGAAGAGAAATAAGTGCTTTAGCAAAAAGAGAAAAAGATTTTAAGTAGATCTATCTACAGACTACTGAATTTGAAAAAAATATATATATATATAGAAATCATCTGTAATTCTGGAGGAAAAAGAAGAGGTGATTTATCAAGAAAAGAGAAGCAGCAATGTAAACATATATTTTCTTTATAATATATGTCTTTAAAATCCTCCTCATAAGTAAGCACAAAATAATGTTTCAGAGGAAAATAATTCACTATTCACGTAACTGTTGCTATGTCTCTGTGCACTGATCCACTGAATGAACCAGCAATATTCCCTTGTGGCCAAAAAGACCAATGGTGCATTAGGAAGAGTGTTGCCAGCACGTTGAGGGAGGTGATCCTCTCCCTCTACTCAGCCCTGGAAAGGTTATATCTGCAGGACTCTATCCAGTGCTGGGCTCCCCTGTACAAGAGCGACATGGAGCTACCAGGGAGAGTCCAGTCTAGGGCTAAGAAGATGGTTAAGAGACTGGAGTATCAACTTTATTAGGTGTAGTGTGAATGCTAGCAGAAGACCTGGTGAGGAGTCAGTGGCAGGCCCAGCATGTGAAACTACTGATCAAATTCCCATCACGGCCAGGCAGGCATATTCTGCTTTGTTAACTACATCTAGATGCTTCCCAGGTGGTAGCTACTCAAGGCTAGTGCAGCTGAGATAAGGAAACAGTTCTAGCAGTTTTAAGGGGTCCTCATGAACAATGAGTTGAGTCCTGACCCTGAAGCCAGTCTATCCATCTGACATGCCTCATGCAGGCAATCCCTCTGTGCAGTTCCTGGGGCTTCCTATGCAGTCTGTAGTGTAAGGCCTCATTAAATCTATCCTGTTTAACTCTTTATGAGCCTTGAGTGGGTCTTTCCACCAGTATCTGACTCTGTCTTGCCCACCTTTTAGTCACATGAGGACAGGCTGAGAAAACTGAAACTGTTCAGCTTGGAAAAGAGAAGGGTGGGAGGTATCTTCTAAATTCTGAAGGGACAATGTAGAAAGGATGGTGCCAAACTCTTTTAAGTGGTGCCAAGGGACAGGGATAAAAGCAATAACAAAAACTAAAGCACAAGAAACTCTTAACATGAGGAAAAACTTTACTTTGAGGGTGATGGAGCACTGAAGCAGATTACTCAGAGCCTTCTTCCTTTGAGACATTCAAGATCTGTCTAGATAGTGACCTCCATAGGTGCTTTCCAGCATCAATCCTTCTATGAGTGAGTTTCAGACACTAAGGACAATTTCTTGAAAGCAAGTGATTTTTTTTTTTTTTTTCTAATCAACAATTCCCAATGAAGGTTCATCAACTGAAATAATAACCTATACTGTGAAATCAAAATCATTTACTCATCAGTCAGTTGTAATATTCTGAACAGATCATTAGAAATAGCTGGAGATATAACAGTGCAAACAGGAAGGATATTTTAAAATGAAACCTCTATTTATTCAAAAATCTTTAGGATAAAAAGATAGTGATAGAAAGAAGTAAACAAAGTTGATTCTAAATATAATATTTATCTAAGTCTTTTTTACCAAGCTGTAACTAGTCTCTAGCACTGTATACTCTCAAGTACATGCCACATTTTATAAACACATATCAGGTCATTCTTTGGATTCTCCTAGAATTTACAGTTTGAAAATATGTTTGCTATTTTTTTTGAGGCACAGCATTAAGCTGTTGTCTTTATTTCCAAGATATAAAAAAATAAGCAAAAACTGCCCCTCTGCCACAGAATGCCAAAGAATCTTCCAATATAAAATGAATCTGAACACTAGCAATTCATGTATTTCAAGATAGATTGTGTATATGTGCCAATTTCCAGCAGCATTTCTATTACAGCTGGAATGACACAGTAGGTTTTATTTTTATTCAGGGTAATTTTTGACAGTCCTAGGTATGAACAAATTACTTATTGACGTTTTTCTGTGGTAGCTTCCTTCATTTCTTTTTCAGACTGTTTCTTTCATCTGTCATGACAATAAAATGTAATATTAAAGGAACATGTTATTTTAGTATTCCTGTAGAAATAGTCTGTAGATTAGGAATGGATGATGATAATGATGGSAGATTTAACCAAATGATATGCTGGAAATCCTGAATTGAACAGAGAATGCCACGTTATTTTCTAAGTGTTTCCACAGTGTGTACCTCTACACACCTTATGTAGTAGAGCCTTTATAATCAAGGTGGCTTGCATTTATTTTTAATTCAAATAGGCATGTCTTGGAAAGGAAACAGAGTTTAGGTAGGAGTATGTCTTACTTGTCCTTATCCTAAAGTATTTTCCTTGACAAATGTGTAGGCCCTATTTTGATGAAGCTAATATGGATTAGAACTTGTGAAAAGGAAGCACAAAGAATGGGAACCTCTAGCTCACCAGAGAACTGCTTGTGCACTTGAGTTACATCGTATCTGGCATAAGTGTGGCTATGGAAAAAAATAAGCCTTATTCATAGAATCATAGAATGCTTAAGGTTAGAAGGGACCTCAGAGGTAGTCTAACCTCCCTGCTGGGTCACCTAGAACACGTGGCACAGGGCTTAGAGCACTAAGTTTGCCTCCTGGAATCACCTGGTATTTTAGGACTATTGAGTTTTTTTCATGTTGAATTAGCTTASGTAAAGACAGTCAAGATGAATAATAGAAATGAATATAATCCTCATACGCACATTGTATTAGTAATAGTGAAAGTTTTAAAATTTTTAGAGTTGTCAGATAACCTCACAATCTGAAAAAAAAATCGACACATTCACATAACTTTCAGGGCTTAAATCTTTAAATGTAACTGTACATTACTTGATTACTCCCTACTTTAACAATGCCTTTGAGGAATTCTAAAAAAAATCTCTTTTTTTCCTACAAATATAGAAATCATAAGCCATGTGGATGTCATTGAAGTCCACCCTGTTAGAGAAAACAATTAAGGCAAGCTCACTGCCGTGAAAAAAAGTGAAAATGAAGAAAGAAGGTAACTTCTATTAAAGTATAATTATACATAAAAATGTTTTTAACAGATTGATTCTATACTTTAGGTTTTATTTGGTTGGTTGGTTGGTTGGTTTTGATTGTTTCCCCTCTCTCTGCTTCTGAAGTAATAGGAGTTAGAGAAAAGGGGGAAGTGTGTATGCTGAAAACCATTTAATGCTTTGTAGTATACAAACATACTAGATTCCATAGTCACTTTTCATAGAATCATAGAATCATAAAATGCTTAAGGTTGGAAGGGACCTCAGAGGTCATCTAGTCCAACACCCCTCATGCAGGGCCACCTAGAGCACATGGCACAGGGCTGCATCCAAGCAGGTTTTAAAGATTTCCAGAGAAGGAGACTCCACAACCTCTCTGGGCAGCCTGCTCCAGGACTCTGTCACCCACACTGTCAAAAAGTGTTTTCTCAAGTTCCTGTGGAACTTGTGGTGCCTCAGTTTGTGGACATTTCTAGTCCTATTGCTGTCCACCACTGAAAAGAGGACGCCCCCTCCTCCTCACTGCCTCCCTTGAGGTATTTATACACACTGATCAGTTCCCCCCTCAGCCTTCTTTTCTTCAGGCTTAAGGGACTTAAAGGCTCTCTCAGCCTTTGCTCATAAGGCAGATGTTCCAGGCCCCTGACCATCCTCGTAGCACTGCGCTGGACTTTCTCCAGCAGCTCCACATCCCTCTTATACTGGGGAGCCCAGAACTGGACACAGTACTCCAGATGTGACCTTACCAGGACCATGTATAGGGGGATGATCACCTCCCTCGACCTGCTGGAGATGCTCTTCTGTATGCATCCCAGGATCCTCTTGTTCGCCTTCTCGGCCACCAGGGCACACTGCTGCCTCATGGTCATCTTGTCATCCACCATGACGCCCATGTCCCTCTCTGCGGGGCTGCTCTCCAGCAGGTCCACCCCTAATCTGTACTGGTGTCYRGGGTTATTCCTCCCCAAGTGTAGGACCCTGCACTTGCCCTTGTTGAACTTCATGACATTTCTCAYCGCCCAGTCGTCCAGTCTGTTCAGGTCCCTCTGGACGGCAGCACAGCCCTTAGGGCTATCACCTGTTCCTCCCAGTTTGGTATCATCAGCAAACATGCAGAGGGAGCACTGCATGCCTTCATCCAGGTCATTAATGAACAAGTTGAACAGGACCAGACTGAGGACTGACTCCTGGGGGACACCACTAACTACAGGCCTCCAACCGGACTCCGCAGCACTGATTACCACTCTCTGCACCCTGCCATCGAGCCAATTCCTAATCCACCAATCCAGCCACTTCCTACTCCACTMATCTATCCCACACCTTTGGATCTTGCCCAGGAGGATGCTGTGATGGGCAGTGTCAAAAGTTTTGCTCAAGTCCAGACAGACGACATTTACCGCTCTGCCCTCATCTATCCAGCTAGTCACTCCATCATAGAAGGTGATCAGGTTAGTGAAGCAGGATTTCCCCTTGGTGAATCCATGCTGGCTACTACTGAGCACCTTCTTCTCCTCCGCGTGTCTGGAGACARMAGCCAGGATGAGCTGTTCCATCAYTTTTCYGGGGATGGAGGTGAGGYTYACCGGCCTGTAGYTGCCCAGGTCCTCCTTCTTGCCYTTTYYGAAGACYGGAGTGACGYTGGCTTTCTTCCAGGCCTCYRGCACCTCCYCCGTTCTCCAGGACCTTCTGAAGATGATGGCGAGCAGCTCGGCTAGGACATCTGCCAGTTCCTGCAACACCCTGTGGTACATCCCATCAGGGCCCATGGATTTGTGGGTGTCGAGTTTCCTTAGATGCTCTCTGACCCACTCTTCCTCTACCCAGGGCAAGCCTTCCTCTCTCCAGCTCTCTTCTTGTGTCCCTAGGGCCTAGGATTCTAGAGGGCTTCCCCTGACATTCAGCAGCTCTGCTTTCTCCGTGTTTTCCGTAACCAGGATACCCACCCCGTTGACTAGTGGACCCACGTTCTCCGTGATCTTTCTTTTGTTGTTAATACTTTTGAAGAAGTTTTTCTTGTTACTCTTAACATCCCTTGCCAGATTCAATTCCACATGAGCCTTAGCTTTCCTTGTAGCATCCCTGCATTCCCGGACGACATTCCTGTATTTCTCCCAAGGGGCCTGTCCCTTCTTCCACATTCTCTATACTGCTTTCTTCTGACGGAGTTTTGCCTGGAGCTCCCTGCTCATCCACGCAGGTCTCCTGTTGCCTCTGCCTGACTCCTGACGCACAGGGATGCACTGTTTCTGGGCATGGAGGAAATGCCGTTTGAAAACTAACCAGCCCTCCTGCGCCCCTCTCCCTTCTACATGCTAGCCCATGGGATCTTTCCCAGTAGGTCTCTGAAGAGGCTAAAGTTGGCCCTCCTGAAGTCCAGGATTGCAAGACTGCTTACTGCCCTGGCTCCTCCTCGTTGGATCCTGAACTCCACCAAGTCATGATCACTGCAGCCAAGGCTGCCCCCCGCCTTCACATCTTCAACCAGGCCCTCTCTGTTTGTTAGTACAAGGTCCAGCAGCCCACCTCTCCTCATCGGCTCCTCCACAACCTGCCTCAAAAAGTTGTCATCAACGCACTGCAGAAACTTCCAGGACAGTTTGTGCCTTGCTGTGCTGTCTTTTCTGATATCAGGGTACTTAAAGACCCCCATGAGAACCAGGGCCTGTGACCGTGAGGCAACTTCCAGCTGCCTGTAGAAGGCCTCATCAACCTCCTCCTCCTGGTCAGGTGGCCTGTAGCAGACACCCACCASAGCGTCTCCCACATTGGCCTGCCCTTTAGCCCTTACTCACAAGCTCTCCACCCGCTCATCTTCTACTCGCAGGCTAAGCTCCATGCATTCCAATTGCTCTCTCACATACAGAGCAACTCCACCACCTCGCCTTCCCAGACTGTCCTTCCTAAAGAGCACATAGCCCGCCATGACAGCACTCCAATCATTTGAGCTATTCAACCACATTTCTGTGATTCCTATGAGAATGTGGTGCTGGGACCACACACAGATCTCCATTTCGTCTTGTTTATTCCCCATGCTTCGCACATTGGTGTATAGGCATTTCAGAGAGGTAACTGGGCCTGAACTTTTCCCAGGAGGAGTGAAAGCAGACCTTCTATAATCATGTCCTAGCCGTACTTCCCCGTGACCATATGCCTGTTGGATGCCCATTGACTTAGGTTGTGTGGGAATGATTGCCCAGTCTGTGTGACACCCCCCTTCCCCCTTCTCACTTAGCTTAAAGCTCTCCTAATGAGATTGGTGAGTCTTTTGGCAAACACACACCTGCCCTTCTTGCTGAGGTGGTTCCCATGGCACTCCACTAGCTGGTGACTTATCGCATGCTATATTATAGACATGGCCAGATTATTAGTGGAAAAGAACTATAAATGAAAAAAAAAAAAAAAAAAAAAAAAAAACCTATGTGGGAAGTGAGTCTGTTCACTAGAGAGATTTTCCATGCCAACATGCTCTCTAGCTCTCTTTTTGTGTTGCTCAAGTCGGCTAAGTGCTTTATAGAGGAAATATGGTTACCTCAAATCTGAGGTCTGTTCTATGACCCTCTTTTATTTAGCTAAACAGGTACAACCCATGAGACTCCATCTGTGACAGTTCACAGCTCTATTATGTAAAATGCTGAATGGTTTTATTTATATTTTGCCTTCATTTCTCCTTTCTCTGTTGGTTCTCAGTATTTTACTTAAGGATCACATTTTTATGTTGAAGGAGGAGCCATAACTGCCAGCAATGCAGTGCATAAAATCTCTTTCGCCTATCCTTGTACCCTTCCTATTGCTTAACATGCAAGTACAACATGTAAATCCTTAACACAGCTATTATATCACTATGGAGTAGTCCAAACACATTCTTGCCTAATGTTCCAGAAAATAAGTAGTTTTTTAAGCCTCGGAGGGACTGAGCAGCTAATATACTAGGTAGTCCCTATCAAGCTTTAATGAATATTTGACTATGTATAATAAGTACTGACTGAAAAGGAACACTCACACAATGTGAAGATTTGATGGCAATGGCTAGACAGCAATTATAGAAAGGACTTAATTACCATGATTTTATGCCTTTGCATAGTTAGACTAAATGTTCACCAATATGTTGATTTTTTGAAATGGATCTTATTGTAGATGAACTATAGCACAGGAAAAGCAAGATTTCCCACATACTTTCAAGATAAGGATGATAAGAGAGAACAAAAGGTGAAATGCACTTTCCTACACAGCTGCTTACAGACTGAGAGCCATAGGGCGAACACCTGAGTAAAAATTTATGCTTACTTTCTCTGATCTAATTTTTGTTTAACTATTTTATTAAGAACCAGAATGGCTTTAAATGAGGAAAGAGAATATCTGTCACAGATTAGATGTTTTACTAACAGACTAGCAGCAAATTCAAATTTCTTACAACAAGGAATAAAGCTGAACCTGCATTTAGGAGCATTCTCTTATCTATTCAGCTATCTGAAATGATGATACAGCTTCTGCTATCATAACTTATGTGGAAAACACAGAATTGCAGCAAAGTTTTGAGAAAAAAAAAGAGATATATAGACATCAACTTCATGTCAAGGGTGGTAATATCAATGATAATATCAAATACAACCAGGTACCTCTTTAGTGCCTAGTACAAAGTCTGTAAGTCAGGAGATAGATAAAACTTTAAACTGTTCTCCTTATTTTTTATCCCATTGGTTCTCCCAATGTTCTCCCATTGGTTATCTAAATGACTCCCATCTAAAGCTTTCTCACTGCTGTCTGTTTGAGAGTTGAGTATTTCACTGTCCTTGTACAAAGGAAACCAAATTCCCAACATTCCATCACTTGATGAGCTATCTAAAATGAGAGAGACACAATGATTGTTTTACTGTGTTTGAGGTCCAAGGCCACAGAAACACCTACATATTTCATTCTCATTAAAATTAGTAGAATTATACAAATATTGTTTATTGTTATTTTCAAGCAAAACTATACCCATCTTCAAAGAAAATTTCACTAGAAAAAAATATTACCAGAACTGGGTTTAGGCTTCTGCAGAAACCTAGGTTTCAACAGACTCCAAATATTATTTTCATAAGATTAAACACCTCTTAATTCATGGTAAAAGAACTCCTATAGTTGTAATGTCAATTACATTTGTGAAATGTAGAGAAACTAATGACTTCAAGGACACTTAAACACATACAATACTGTTAGAAAAGATCTGCCTCATTGCCCTATTCAAAGATCAGAATAAAATAAAAAGATTAGAATAAAATAAAAACAACTTCTAGATGGAAGTACAGGTATGTGTGGATTTTCAGTGAGCCCAAAAGGATTACCTGGAAGATTTTTTTTTTTTTTCTGACTAACAGTTAAACTGCTTTAGTTTAGGTAGTTTACCCTACCCGTAACCCCTGACCCCAAGTAAGATATATCAGATATAGTGTTGGTTCTTGGTGTAATAAACAGATGTCTAGTATGTCATGTAATATGTAATGAAAAATTACAAGGCCAACTTTTGTTAGGTTCAGCTTTGTCATCCACAGCCAGAGGATTTGAGTACAAAAGAATACATGTGCTTAGCAAATACTCTGAGACACTTTCTACATAAGTGTCTTTGATATCTCCTTTTTGAGACTGAATCCCCTCACCTAGGCCCTAGTGTCTCATTTTCAAATCAGATGTCTCTGTTAAGAGGTAATAGAATCATAGAATCATAGAATCATAGAATCATAGAATCATAGAATGCCGAAGGTTGGAAGGGACCTCAGAGGTCATCGAGTCCAACCCCCCTGCTCACGCAGGGTCACCTAGAGCACG